>NC_072436.2:99568636-99871666 GCF_028878055.3 Symphalangus syndactylus
TCTCCACACTGTTTTCCATAGTTGTTGTACTAGTTTATATTCCCACTAGCAGTATAGAAATGTTCCCTTTTCACCACATCTACACCAACATTTATTATTTTTTGATTATGGCCAAAACAGCATGGTACTGGTATAAAAACAGGTACATAGACCAATGGAACAGAGCAGAGAACCCAGACATAAACCCAAATATGTACTTCCAACTGATCTTAGACAAAGCAAACAAAAACATAAAGTGGAGAAAGGACACCATATTTGACAAATGGTGCTGGGATAATTGGCAAGCCACATGTAGGAGAATGAAACCAGATCCTCATTTCTTATCTTATACAAAAATCAACTCATGATGGATCAAGGACTTAAATCTAAAACCTGAAACTATAAAAATTCTAGAAGATAATATCAGAAAAACCCTTCTAGAAATTGGCTTACACAAAGATTTCATGACCAAGAACTCAAAGGCAAATGCAACAAAAACAAAGATAAATAGGTGGGACTTAATTAAACTAAAGAGCTTCTGCACAGCAAAAGGAACAGTCTGCAGAGTAAACAACTCACAGAGGGGGAGAAAAATCTTCACAATCTATACATCTGACAAAGGACTGACATCCAGAATCTACAAAGAACTCTAATTAGCAAGAAAAAAAACAATCCCATCAAAAGTAGGCTAAAGACATGAATAGAAAATTCTCAAAGGAAGATATACAAATGGCCAACAAACATGAAAAAAAATGCTCAACATCACCAATGATCAGAGAAATGCAAATCAAAACCACAATGCGATACCACCTTACTCCTGCAAGAATGGCCAAAGTGATCTACATGTTGATTGCAATCCTTATGAAAACCCCAGTGGCATTTGCTATGGCAGTAGAAAAAAAATCTGGAAATTCACATAGAACCACAAAAGAACCCCAGTAGCCAAAGCAATCTTCAGAAAGAACAATGAAGTGCAAGAATCAAATTATATGTCTTCAAAATACACTACAAAATGATAGCAATCAAAGCAGTATGGTACTGGCATAAAAAAAGACACATAGACCAATGGAACAGAACAGAGAACCCAGAAATAAATCCACCCATCTATAGTCAACTGATCTGTAAAGGTGCCATGAGCACAAAATGGGAGAAGGATAATCTTTTTAATAAATGATGTTGGGAAAACTGGATGTCCACATGCAGAAGAATGAAATTTGACCCCTTGGATTATACCATATATAAAAATCAACTAAAATGGATTAAAAAACTTAAAAGTAATACCTGAAACTATAAAAATACTAGAAGAAAACACATGGAAAAAGCTTCTTGACATTTGTCTGGGCAGTGGATTTTTGGATGTAACACCAAAAGCACAGAAAACAGAAGCAAAAATAGAGAGATGGGATTACATCAAGCTGAAAAGCTTATGCATTGCAACAGGGACAATCCACGGAGTGAAAAGGCAATTGAAATATTTGCAAACCGTACCTGATAGGGGGTTAATCTGCAAAATACATAAGAATCTCATACAAGTCAATAGCAAAAAATCTGTTTAAAAAATTGGCAAAGGACCTGATTAAACATTTCTCAAAAGATGATATACAAATAGTCAACAAGTATATGAAAAGGTGCTCATAATCCCTAATCAGAGAAATGTAAATCAAAACCACAATGGGATATCACCTAATACGTATTAAAATAGCTATTATTAGAAAGACTGAAGACACAAATGTTGTTGAGGATGTGGAGAAGAGGGAACTCTCGTGCAATCTTGGTGGGAATGTAACTTGGTATTGCCATTTTGGAAAATAGTATGAAGCTTCCTCAAATGATTATGAATATAACTATCTTGTGATCTAGGAATTCCACTTATGATTATATATCTAAAGGAAATGAAATCAGTATGTTGAAGAGATATCTGCACTTCCATGTTCATACAAAATGATTCCTAATAGCCAAGATATAGAAACAACTTAAACATTTATTGATGATGAATAGATAAAGGAAATGTTATATATATATATATGAGATATATATAATGGAATAATATATATATGATGTATATACAATGGAATAGCATATATAATATATACAACAGAATATCATATATATGATATATATATATATACACACAACACAATATTATTCAGTCATTAAAAAGGAAGAAAATTGTACTAGTCCATTCTCATGCTGCTAATAAAGACATACCTGAGACTGGGCAAATTATAAAAGAAAGATTCAATTGACTCACAGTTCAGCATGGCTGGGGAGGCCTCAGGAAACTTACAATCGGGTGGAAGGGGAAGCAAACATCTTCTTCTTCACATGGCAGCAGGAAGGAGAAGTGCCCAGCAAAAGGGGGAACACCTGTTATAAAACTATCAGATTCTGTGAAAACTCACTACCATGATAACAGCATGAGGGTAACTATCCCCACGATTAAATTACCTTTCACTGGGTCCCTCCCACGACACTTGGGGATTTCAGAAACTACAATTCAAGATGAGATTTGGGTGGGGCACAGCCAAACCAAATCTGAAATCCTTCCATTTGTGACTACATAATTAAACCTGGAAGACATTATGCTTCCAGGACAATATGCTAAGTGAAATAAGCCAGATGCAGAAAGACAAATACTGCTGTTATCATTTATATGTGGAATCTAAAAATGTCCAAGTCATGGAAGCAGAGAATAGAAAGGTGCTTGCCAGGGAATGGGGAAGGGAAAATAGGGAGATGTTGGTCAGGGGTTCAGAGTTTCAGTTATGCATGATGAATAAGTTCTGGAGATGAAATGTACAACCATGTGACTATAATTAACAAGACTTTATTGTATACTTGAAATTTACTAATAGAGTAGATCTTAAGTGTCTACGCCACACACACAAAAAAAGAAGGAAAGTACTGCCTGAGGTTACAGATATGTTAATTAGTATGAAATGATTATTTTGCAGAGTATGTCTCTGACAACTCATCAAACTGCACCCCTTAAATATATGCAATCTTCAGCAAATATTGCTCAATGAAAATTATTGCTAACAGAAAGTTTAAAGCAGAACAGTAAGAAAAAATGAGATGTGGTTTACAGTTGCTTAGCATTTAAAAAGTACAGAATTAAAGCCTCAAATAAAGTATTTGCACATAATTTGGGCCAGGTTATCTATATGTCTAACCATGTAACACTTGACCTTTTACAACTAATAAAACCAGAAGTGACTCCAAGGCAGAAACTAAAGGGAGCTTGGTTTGCTCTGCAGTATTCTTGGGCTTGGCAAGATATATGGTATTAAGTTCAGAGCCAGTCTGCTAGACTTCAACAAAAAGGTTTTAGCTAAAATTCATGGCTTGAAGTATTGCTATATTTGCTTAATAAGCAACTCATACCTACTTCACCATGAGAAGCTATTTGATAAAGGAAATATGCCTGCCAGAGGTCACCTCTCTGCCTAAATATATCTTTTGCACAAAACGTTTACAATTCCACCTCTAAAACAATGGTTTTCTCACAAAGAGTTTTGATATAGCTTTAAAAATAATTGCCCTGTGCTTCCAAGTGCTCAATGATAAATGAGGTTGGATTGCAGATCTGTATTCTTTGCTAAGTTAGATGCATTTTGTCAGTTTTCTGTGGAATATCTTATATCACTATTTAAGGAAACTTAAGAAGGTGCCTCCTGTTATTTTTAGAGACAGCAGTGATTTCCTTGAGGTACCTTCTATATATATTGACACTAAAGTTACAATAACTTTGAAAGTAGGTTGATGGAAAATATTCAGAAGACAGAATAAATGCTGAATAAGAAAAAGTCTACACATCTAATTTACATCACGAGGACTATAATTAATAATATTGTATGCTAGACGTTGCTAAGAGAGTAGATTTTCGGTGTTCCAACCACACATAGACACACACACACACACACACACACACACACACACTATGTGAGATGATAGAGATGTTAATTTGTTTGACCTTAGTAGCAGTTTTACCATGTATATGCATGTCAAAACATCATTTGGTATACCTTAAATATAGACAATAAAAACAAAGTTTTAGAGAAGTCATGGGCATCACGAAAAAGTATTTATTATCTCAATAATCACAGAAAAAAACATTTTGGAACTACTGCTTTAATAAAGGCATAAATCAAAATGCTACCTATTTTTTTGTGGAGGAAAATGAACACCTTCAAAACGTTCTGAATGGCAATTTGACCAAAGCTTTAGAAATGTGCCTAATCTTAGGCTCAAAAAGCCTCCTTAAAGAAATGTATCCCAAAGAAATGGTTACAATATGCAGTAATGTTTTGCTATCATATTTCATTCTTGGACTAAAATATGTAATAATACTCCATTACAGTATTATTTATATTACTGAAAAATACAAACAATATTTCTCATAGTAATGATTGTCTAAATTAATTCTTATATATATGATATAATGCATATAATACACAAAATGCAAATCTACTCAAGTATTAAAATTATGGAGTTGACATTGACAGAAATATGTTCATATAATATTAACAAAAAGCATGCTATAAACTATTATGAATCAGTTAAAAATATCTAGAAGGATATACAATTTGTAAAACGTGAACTACAGATTTTGTTCTGATTTCACCAGTTTTTTCACTTATGTCCTCTTTATTTTCCAGGCTACAAGCCAGGATACTACACTTAATTGACGTGTCTTCTTAAACGCTTCTGATTTGTGACAGTTTCTCATTCTTTCCTGCTTTTCATGACCTTGACGCCTTTGAAGAGAAGTGGTGAGATGTTTTTTAGATTTTCTCTGAATTGGTGATTTGTCTGATGTTTTTCTCATCATTAGGCAGGTGTGATGGGTTTCACAGAACAACACTACAGAGGTTTAGTGCCATTCTCATCTTATTGTATCAGGAGGTACATGATAGCAACAAGACTCTTTGCTGGTGATATTAACCATAATTACTTGGTTAAGGCAATGTTTTCCAGGTTTCTCAAGCACCCTGACGACAAAGCCTATCTTCTTAGCCATTTATCTGAGACATGAATCTTCTAATTTCTTACCTTAGGAATTCTCCGTTTAGTCGTTTAGTAGAAACTGAGTAATATAGAATTTTCTTCCTAGACAAATCGTTCTGATGACAGGAGAGGGATGGGCTTACTCTTTGTGCTGTCTTGGTTTACTGGAAACATGGTCACTTGATTCATTCCTGTCTCCTGTCAATTCCTCCTGTGCCCAATAACCCATTTTGGTTCATTATTTGAAAGAAAGAATACGATCAAAATCTAATTCTCACAATATCACTTGGCTGTCTAAAAATACTGAGTTAAAGAGATAGTAGAATTTGATTATATAAAAAATTTGTACACCAAGAAGTGTTAATTTCCTTAATAGAGAGCTGCTATAAATATTTAACAAAAAATGGGCAAATGGTATGTTCAGATAATTTATAGCAAAGAAAATATAAATAATGTTAAATATTTAAAATGATCCCAGTTTTCTCTTAATAAGATAAATATAAATCAAAATTATCACATGATCACATTTAAAAATTATTGGGGTAGCAAAGACTAGAATGCTTGATTACAAACTATGTTGGCAATGGTCTGGGAAAACAAACACTTCTCATTGTTTCTGGGAAAGTAAATTGGTAAAATCAGTACTGAGAGCAATTGTACATTGTCTCTCATAAATAGAAATGCACTTTTTGGACCCTTCAAGTCCACTTCTACATCAGAACCTTAATGTACATAATAAACATTATAGATATGCCAGCATATGCATAAAGTAATTTATGTATAAGAATACTTTTTGTAGCAAGAGATTAGTTAAATAAATTGTTCCAACAGCACAAAATGAAAAGCTAAGCGGCTTTATGTGCGCCAGTAAGAAAACATCTCCAGGAGATTTCATAAAGTTAAAAATGAAAACAAAACCAAAAAGGATAGAATGGCATGTAAGATAGTTTACTGTTTGAATTGGAAGTTAAGACTACCATTTGGCCAGTTTGGGCTCCTCATGCCTCTGAATCAACAGGAAAAGAAGAGTTACTGTGCTGGGTAGGTTGATTGATCTGAATACCAAGAGGAAATTTGACTACAGATCCACGACATTGGTAAGGAAGAGTAGGTCTGGAATACAGAAGATACCTTAAGATGTCTCTTAGTATGACCATGTCCTGTGATTAAGGTCAATGGAAAACTACAACAATGCAATCCAGTAATGACTATGAATGACCAAAATCCTTCAGAAATGAAGATTTGGATCACTCCACGATATAAAGAAGCATGACCAACTGAGGTGCTTGCTGAAGACAAAAGGAATACAGAATGGGTGATGGAAGAAGGGAGTTATAAATACCAGTTACAACCACATGATCTTTTACAGAAATGAGGATTGTAATTCCCATGAGTGTTTACTCTTTATTTTGCTATGAATATATCAGTATATATATGCACATATATATTTATAGAGATGTACTCCTTTCTTTTATTTCCTTATTATGTTACATTATTGACTGTCTTTGGTCTCCAGTTTTCTGACTGCATATCTTGGGATTTGTCATAATGAAGCAAATGAATTCCTTATAATAAATCTGTTTCTAATATATATATCCTATTGGTCTATATGTTGGTATGTATATATAACAATAGGATACACACACACCACACACACACACACACACACACACACCCCACATCTTCTATTGGCTCTGTTTTGCTGGAGAACCCTAATATACTTTGGAAAAGTACCACTCTAACAGAGGTAATACCTACCTCTCAGTGGTTCAGCTTACTCTCTAAAAAATAAGGGAATTAAACTAGAGCAACTGCATGTTTCCTTTTAGCTGTAGCCTTCTGTGTCATACAGTTATTTCCATATTTCTCCAATTTCTCTTCTGAGCTTAGGTTCTGTTTTTCACTCTGCTTACTTGTTATTTTCCCTAAAGTTACAGTATGCTCAGTATGTCCCAAATTGACCATGCCTGTTAAGAAAGCCATTTCCTCTCTTCTGTTATTTTCTAAGGCACCAGGTTTTCGTTTTTTAGGAATGACCAAATTTGAGATTTCTCTTCTCTCTGGGAAAGGTAGTACTTTGATTATTTATGATGGCAATCAAACAAATATTGCATAAGACTAAAGAAAGAAGCATATCACAGGGTTTTGCACCCTCTCAGTTCTTTACGAAGTACAATACCAAGTAACACAGAACTGCTACAGACCCAGAATTCTTCAGTTATCTGAACAGTTCGGGGTTCTAGAGCTGACTTCCATGTCTAGGCAATGCGGGTATATAACCATAGGGTTGCTGCAGCCTTCCAGGCAGGTCTTTGTGGAGACTACTCATTTGCATCTCTGCTAAGGAGAAGAAAACCTTTCCAGCCCTTTTTATTGTTTTATATATATATAAAAAATAGTGAACACATATTGGTACCAAATAGCAATTTTATCTTATCTTGGTATATTTGGCTTATGAATAGTTGATAAAACTTTATCTTACTGTTGATTACTTGTTTCCCATGAGAAGAAAAAGATTGTTTCATGATGCTTTCAGAGGACTCATTCCTTTGTGAAGGATTTCCAGAGATTCTCCTATAACATGTTCCCAGTCTTCAGATTTGTCTCTTGTTCAACCATCTTACCAATCCTGATGCCAAATCCATCATAGAAATGACGTACCTTTGGAAATGAATGTATCCTATGTATTCCCTGCATTCCCACTGCTGCCTTTATATGCAGGACCCTCAGCACATTCTACCATGATTCTGCAACAAATGCTCAGAACATCCTCTAGTTCTGATTTTCCCACTACAAATCCATGTTTCACACTCATTATTACAATGAATTTCCTCTAAGTCTTGCTTTTTTTTTTTCTGTCACACCTTTGGTGATAAATCCTGCAGTGATTCCAATGAGAGCTCAACGTCATTCAACTTTCAAGGAATGTTTATAGTAATTCTACTTTCCATACCTGTCAATATCTCATGACTCCACCTAATCAACCACCAAGCCTCACTAATTATACTCCCCAAATATATCTTCTCTCAACACAATTTACTCCATGCAGAAAAGACATTTAGATAGATATATTCATAGAAAGATAAATATATAAATAAAAATAACTTTATCAATATGCATATTTAATTTCTTAAGTTAAAATTATTTGTATTCAGATGGACAATGGTTTGAAAACTGTTTATGCCTCCAACTAAGCTGAACAAACATGGACATGTTATTTAATCTTTCTAAGCCTCAAATATTTAATCCTGCTGAATTATTTTGAAGATTAAATGATATAAAATACTTAAGTTGTCTATGGTCTGGCATATAGTACTTAATAAATTAAAGCATATTTCTTGATTTTAGATTTGATTTATTTTCTCTATTTCCAAGCTGTAGTAGTCTGGGTCCAATCGGGAGACAGAAACCAGACAGCAGGTTATATAAGGGAAGTTAATGTAAAGAATTATTAACTATGATAAAAGAGAAACTATATAAGGAAACTATATAGTAGACTAGGGCTGAGGAAGAGTGCCTAAGGGAGGAGAAACTCAGAAGGGGCGTGTTTCAGACCTTGTTGGGGAAGGTATAGTTTAGCCCAACGGATGGCAGAGGTGTTTACTGGTTAGGCCAGGCCTGAGCAGGTCTACAGTTCCTGGACAAGCAGGGTAGGTTAGGTAGGTTAGCACGTGGTGGCATGGTTGTGCAGTGAGAGTCTGGTGCCAGCCATGGTAGAAGGCCTGTAGCACTTGCAGCCTGGCATGAGAGTGGGGGTTTGAAACACTGCTTGGTGTTTGATGCTCCAGGTCAGAAGCAGATGTTGGAAGTCCACTCAGAGAGTCCAGGTGCTGGTGTGGCAGGAGGCCGTCAGAGCAACACCTACATGTGTGAAGGGTTCTGGTTTCCATGTCTAGAGGACTGCAGAAAGGTTATTGATAGGTCTAGGATGCAACGAGATCTCAATGGAACCATGTTCTAGGCTGGTGGCTGGGGCACATTCCACTGGATGTCTGCACACCCAAACAGCTAATCTCTTCCTCCTGCAGTGTCTCTCCAGCGCCCTCTACTGAGAAAGCTTAACATTGTGCTCATTAAAGTGAAAAGTTTTAAAGGAATCCTTGATTTGGTACACAGCACATAGTGAAGGGTGAATTCAGAAATAAGAAGCAATAAATTGATAATTGGCACACAGTCTACAATACCAATTAGCTTGTCTGATTAAGATAAAATTTTCTCCTCTTGTATTTCGTCTGAAGAAGTGATAACCTTCTTTCATAGGGAGTGGGGTTCCCAGCTGATTAACCAGGAATAAGGAATTTTTTGCTTCACTTTGTAATAACTGAGTCATGTGATAATGGCTGAGTCAGCATTTGAATATAGATCCAAGTCTTATTCATGGGAGCATACTTTAAATGTATTTAGCATCATTTTGTGTGTTGGTTTATTCCAGAGCAGAAAGAAAGTGTATTTGCAGGATTTGACATCAAAAATGCATTTGAATCATTTAGATAGTCTTTTTGTGGGCGGTAAAAATTTTAAAACTCTTGTTTATTGATGTGTTGTCTCTTTCTTAATCTCTCCTAACAAATCTATTGTTCTTTCCTTGTCAATAAGCAAGCATGCTCCCACGGCAGGCTGAAACATTTCAGGACTTTCCCATGACCTCACATTTCTATTCCTTTGAGGCACATGGTTTTATTTCTTTTTAAGCTTTAGCGAGAACATCGGGTCCTTTCTTCTCAGATCTGTTCTGATCTTTTTACTTTATATATCTGATCAAGATGTTTTATAAATTTGAACATGTCTACTGCTCATTAAAACAGGTCTTCCCTATCAGTATAAAATGTGATTTTTAGTCTTTTCTTTTTAAAAGTGTAAGAAATGCTTATTCCTTAGGAACTCACTTAATAGGAGATATCAATACCTTTTTAATTTTACTGAACTCATTTTCACATGCCTTTGAGTTCATGTGCAAATTTGATTTCGTTAGCCTCGTAGGTGCAAGACTTCCTACTTTCTCACTGTGGAGGAGATATTAGGTTGCTGTGAAGTGAAAGAGTGGGCTTGAATCCTGGAGCTATACTAGGCTAATAGTGCTATTTTCTGTAAACTGAGGGACAGTTTATGTATGTGAAAATATTTTGCACAGTTGTAACAATTCAACTGTAAAAATGTACAGGAATACTGGATAATTATTTTGAGGGTGGTAGTGAGGATTCTGAGGGCTAGGATACTTACGGATACAGAGGGAAAGCCCCCTCTTGTTCAATATTTTCTAGAGAATGTCCATGTTAAACTTATACTTTCTGCTTCCTAGGAAGAATATTGCAGACTTTCTCTTAGCTCTTCTCCCCTTGGCTTTTCTGTGCTATGTCATTCATGGCATTTTTGTGGGATCTACATAAAACAGAAAATACAATTTTAGAACAGCTGGTTTCTGGGTCAACTTTGGAGACTCAATTTTAGTAATTTTCCAATTTAATAAAACAGTTGGAATATGTTTATATTGATTTTAAAACGACAGAGCAAATGAGAAGAGGTATAATTTAATAGATCCAAGAACAATTGATGAGGAAAATTACTAGTAGCTAGTTCAAACTGCCATTGATTGACACTGAAATGAAGAAAAGAGATGTACACGTATTTGTGAACACCCCATTTTCATGTCAACCAAAAGATTATCAACTTTTCATCTTCAAAATAGATTTCATAGTATACTTTTCATGTGTAACTATATATAAGGTTAATGACTCTATCTTTTGTGAACCACAACCTATTTGTCAAGCTCCTGCTTTGAGCTTGATGTTTTAATCTTCACAAATGTTTGAGGTAGACATAATTATGTCCATAATTATAGCAAAGTGCTAGGTGCAGGCTAGCACTTTGTGTACAGTGGCATAATTACAAAAATCACATCCAGTTCTGTCTTTAACCATGCTTCTTTTACCCTGCCTATCTTTAAATATAAAAAGTAGTGATTACAATTGCAAAATAGCAGGGGTAGAAATAATATGTTGTATTCAGTGGGAAGGAATTGTCCTTTGTTAAGGCAATAATTATAGGACAATAATTCTCTAACTGAAATAATATACAGATTTTAAGAAAAAACTTATGAAATTCCAATCTTAATTTAAATTTTTTATAACATTGTAAAAGCACAAAGATAAAACTGGGTATAAGTTTCTTATGTTTATGGTTTTCATGCCACTTAAAACCAAATTAATTAATACTTATAAATTAAGTATTAACAACATTACAAACCAATAGCATCCAGTTTAGAAACACTAGCTAGGCCTGGCGCAGTGGCTTACGCCTGTAATCCCAGCACTGTGGGAGGCAGCGCATCATGAGGTCAGGAGATCGAGACCATCCTGGCCAACATGGTGAAACCCCCTGTCTACTAAAAATACAAAAAAAGTAACTGGGCATGGTGGCACACATCTGTAGTCCCAGCTACTTGGGAGGCTGAGGCAGGAGAATCACTTGGACCCTGGAGGCGGAGGTTGCAATGAGCTGAGATCACGCCACTGCACTCCAGCCTGTCAAAACAGCGAGACTCCATCTCAAAACAAAAACAAAAACACACTAGATAATGTGCTAGATTTATTTTGTGAAAATAAAGTTGGTCTCTGCAATGAGAATATGATATTGACTTCTAACGCTTCTGTTCTTTTACATTCAGGGTACTTACATGTTTTGGTTGACTCAGTTCTCTTGCCTCTTTGTGTTATTTGAAGTTTTGTGAGACTTTTATTTTGTATACTCCTTTAGTCTGTTTCATGCTGCTATAGCAGAGTATCCAAGACTGGGTAATTTATAATGAATAGAAATGTATTGTCACCCAGTTCTGGAGGCTGAAAAGTTCAATATCAAGGTGCTGGCATCTTAGGAGGGCATTCTTGCTGCATCAACACATGGCAGAAGGCGAAAGGGAAAGAGAGAGGGAGAAAGAGAGAAAATATAGAGATATATTATTTAGT
This sequence comes from Symphalangus syndactylus, assembly GCF_028878055.3. Taxonomy (NCBI): domain Eukaryota; kingdom Metazoa; phylum Chordata; class Mammalia; order Primates; family Hylobatidae; genus Symphalangus; species Symphalangus syndactylus. The sequence continues at coordinate 99,580,585 of NC_072436.2, forward strand.
TACTAATTTGGAACATTTGGTTCTATTATTTTATCCCACCACAATACACTCATTTATTCCATTGTTTTCAATATTTTTATTTATACTATTTGTTCATATTAGGTTTTAGTGATTTAATACATAACAAAGGATAACAGCAGTTTTATTCAGTCCTGAGCCAAGTAATGTACTATGCTAATATTTATATCTTTTTTTTTTTTTTTTTTTGAGATGGAGTCTTACTCTGTTACCCAGGCTGGAGTGCAGTGGCACGATCTCGGCTCACTGCAAGCTCTGCCTCTGGGGTTCATGCCATTCTCCTGCCTTAGCCTCCCAAGTAGCTGGGACTACAAGCACCGGCCACCATGCCTGGCTAATTTTTTGTATTTTTAGTAGAGACAGGGTCTCACCATGTTAGTCAGGATGGTCTCGATCTCCTGACCTCGCGATTCACCCGCCTCGGCCTCCCGAAGTGCTGGGATTACAGGCGTGAGCCACCGTGCCCGGCCTACTATTTGTATCTTAAATAATTTTCTGTTTTTCCTGGATTTAATACTGTCTTTTTATACTTGATTTCATCTTCTTCTATTTGCTTATCAGTAAGTTTTCCCAGTCTCTCCAACAGAATATTATTTTCTAAATGGCCACGTAAATAATCAGTTAGTTCAATTTTTTTCTGAAAACATTCCTTCTGGAGCACCCCATCTTCCTACGTCAATTTGGTCTGCTTGCCTGCTAGCCTCTGCACATCGATCCTAGATGTTTTTTTTGTGTTTTTTTTTTTCCTCTGTCTCCTGAGCTGATGAAGCACATCCTTCAGTAGCTTTCTGAGAAAGGACGCATGGAATTTCACTGATCTGAAAATACTTTTATCCTAAGCTTAAACCAGTTGATGGTTGCCTGGATTTAATTCCCAATTGAACAGAATGTTTTTTTCTGAATTTGAAATCATTTTTACAGACTTCTATTGTTTAAGTTTTCTGTTGAGATGTCTTTATGGCTTTATAAATAATCTGCCCTAACTCCTTACCTCAGTCCTCCATCTTTCCAATCTTTTATGTGCAATTTAAAAAATTCTTTGTCATTTTCTGAAATGTTCTAATATCCTCTTTTCAATAGAACACTATTCTTATTAAATGCAATGTCTTAACGTTATTCTCCCTTAGCATATTAACAGCATTTGTGTTGAAATTTTATTTTGGTTTTTTTTGTGCTATTTGTGTTGGTTTAAATATCTTCAATGTTCAAAACTTCTTAAGTGTCCAATACCCTTGGTGGTTTATTCATAATCAAGAGAGAAGCACTAACTTGCTAAATAGTGGGTTCCACTATCGATCAGGGTTTCTCAATCTTGGTTCCTCAATCTTAGTTTCTCAATATTGAGAAACTGTATTAATATTGACAGTCAATGTTTTCAGCAATATTAACATCTTGGGCTGGATAATTGTTTGTTGTCTGTCCTCTGCATTGTTGGAAGTTTCACAGCATTCCTGGCCTCTATCCACTAGATGCCAGTAGCACCCCTCCCAGTTATGACAATCAAGAATATTTCTAGATATTGCCAAATGTTTTCTGTAGGATCACGTCGCTGCAACTGAGAATCATTGCTATGCATTGATCAAGTAGGGACCTTGTCATTTTGCCCACCTGGCCATTTTTTGGGGTGATGTCCAAATGTTAGCTTTTGTAATTGTATTATTCAGGATTCTCCATAGAAATCGAACCACTAGGCTATGTGTGTGTGTGTGTGTCTGTGTGTTTGAGGCAAAGAGAGAGAGAGAGATTGAGATTGAGATTTAAGGAACTGGTTCACATAATTGTGACATCTGGCAAGTTCAAAATATGCAGGGTAAACCAGTAGGCTAGAGACCCAGGGAAGAGGTGATACTGCAGTTTGAATCTAAAGGCTGTCTGCTGGTAGAATTCTCTTTTCATTAAAAGAGGTCAGTATTTTTTTATTTAGGCCATTAGCTGATTAGATGATGCCCATTCATATTATGGAGAGCAGTCTGCTTTACTCGAGGTCTACTGACTTAAGAGTTAATCTAATCTAAAGAAAACTTTTATGAAAACATCTAGAATAATATTTAATCAAATATCTGGTATTGTGGCCTAGCCAGAATGATCGCATAAAATTAACCAGCCTTTCAGTTTTTTCAAGGAAAATCCTCCAATCTCCTCCTGGGGGCAACATACGATTGACTGTGAGAATTCTTGGAGTCAGTGGTGGGAGGTACAGTTTTTGGCAGTTTCCCTTTCTCCCTATGGCAGGTCTATGTCTACCTTCCTCTCTATTGTGCCTGATGTGCCTATGTCTGGAACTCAGGTTCTCCATATCCTGAGAATGATCCTCCAATTTACTGCAAGGGTAGAGGATGGATAATCGTTTGGATGTGGAGGAGACTTAGTATTCTAAATTCTCTTTACGTGAACATTCAATAAATCCCTCTCCTTTTAGTTCCACACCTTTCCTCAGTGTCTGCAGTGACCAGCACCTCCAATATGAGCCTGTTGTAGCTCATATGTGGACATAGGTCTTGATAATGCCTCCATCTGCTTCCTTGTTTGAGACACCTTCTCTTCACCCCATTGGTGAGAAAGAGCTTCTTGTCCTAAGATCATGGAGATGGCTGAACACATGCCACCCAATACCAGACAGATGAGCTCTATAGCAGTTTACTTGTTGTATATGCATAGCCCAGGGTTGTTGACACTGAGTCACACTGGACCACACAGGGGTTGCACTTGGGGATAGAGTGAACAAGCAATGGATTGGGAATTAGACTTTCTCATAACAAGAGAGTGCAGTGACCGATGGTTCACTTTTGTCTTATTTGAATAATTCTCTGAGGGCTGGTAGCAAACCGAAGCCCCACTGCTCAGAGATAAGCAGGCATTGTACCTGGTTCCCGTGATAAAGAGAATAGTTTGACTACAGGACCTTACCTGAGGAAGCAGCGTGGAAACAGGGACTTGCAGCTAGGCCGTTTGAGGTCCTCTTGATTTTACCAGATGCCAAGACAGCATATAATATTAATGTAAGGCCTTACATCACATCACATTCCCATCTTCTTAAAGTTTGCTGATTTTTTTATTGAATGTCACTTCTAGTGGCTTCCTTGTTCTCGCGGGGCATGCATATTTTACTTCTTAATTCTCATTTTAATGGGATTTCAGAGGGAAAATTCCTATGTCTAATCTAACATGTATAATAGTATATCCTATCTCTTTTTCATATTGATAAGAAAGAAATAAAACTGTCTTTATTTGCAGATGACATGATAGTCTATATAGAAAATACTATAGAATATATTCAAAAGCTACTAGAACTAATTAGTGAATTTAGCAAAGTTGCAAGATATATTAATATACAAAATTCAATTGTATTTCTATCCAATAGCAAAAAATGATCAGAAATAAAATTAAAAGCTACAACTGCATAAAAATGATGAAATGCTTATTTCAAATGAGAAAAATTAAAGACTAAATAAGGGAGACATATGACTTGTCCATGGGTTGAAAGAATTAATATTGTTAAAGTGTTGATTTCCCTCAAATTCATCAGTAGATTGAATGTAATCCCAATAAAAATTCCAGCAAAACTTAGCAACCTCATTCTAAAATGCAAATGGAAATGCAAATACTTAGAATCACCTAAATAACTTTGAAAAAAGAGCAAAATTGGAGGACTTGCAGTACCTGACTTGGAGACTTATTATAAACTACACCAATCAAGATGGCATGATATTAGTGTCAAGACAGACAAATAGGTCAACAGCAAAGAACTAAGAGTTCAGAAATAGACTCGACCATACATGGTCTAATCTTTCTACAGAGATTGCAAGGTAATTCAATGGAAAAAGGATAACATTTTCAAAAAATTGTGAAATAATTGGATACTCTCTGCAAAAAAATCCAAACCTAACCAAATCACACAACAAAAACAGTAACAAAATCCCTCCAAAAGCATTTCAATCTACATGTCATACTATATATAAAAATTAACTCAAAATGAACCATAAACCTAAATTACAAACATAAAATGGCAAACAGAAAAGCACAGGAAATATGTTCAGTTAGAAAAAAAAATTCCTTAGATACAACACCAAATGCATAAACCAAAAAAGAAAAATTAGATAAATTTGGTTTCATCAGAGTTAAGAACATCTGCTCCTTGAAATATACTTTTAACAGAATGAAAAGGCAATCCACAGACTTGGAAAAAATATTTAAAAATTACATATCTGATAGAGAACTTATATTCAGAACAATAAAGAACTTTCAAAATTCAATAATAAAAACCAAACAAACCAATTTGAAAAATTGACTAAAGATTTGGGTACTTGAACAAAAGAGATTATAGTTGATGAAAACAACTATAGAGGGCTGAAAGGACTTTGTATTGTGGTTTGAGTGCCAGCTTAGCTGCAGCAGAATAGAATACCAGGTAAATTTATAAGGCTTTTGACTCCAGTCCCTGGCTTTCAGATAGGATCTTCAGACCCACCTGGGACTTGGGCAAACTTGCTACCCTAAGGGGAAGGGCACAAAACCTGGACTGATTTGCTAACCACTGATCATAGAGTCCTAGGACCTTTTCCATGACATGATTATTATGCATTACATGCCTGTATCAAAACATTTCACATACCCCATAAATATATGCACCTACTATGTACCCACAAAAATTAAAAATTAAAAAGAGATTTCATGTTTACACTGCATAGTTTAGACAGCTCAAGAAACTGGCCACATGAATATAGTAATGGATGTATATCTGTTTTTTCCTTGCTTCTTTTTTTAAGAAAAGTATAACAGAAAACATACAATTTTAAAGTGTAATCTCGGCAATATTAATTTTGCTGACAAAATATCAGACAGTTTATCATTAGTTATTGAGTTAAACTTGGAAATATTGTTTGGGGTCAGTATTTTATACATTTCTTGACTATATTATGTGAGTTTTTCAATTATGAATATCTCTGTTATTTATCTTGTTTTATCTGTGAGAACAATATTCTTAGTTCAATTATCAGCTAACTTACATTTAATAAAACAAAAACATTACACAACTTGACCTTTGTTTTATTTTTCCCAATACTCTATATCACCTAAGGATGTGAGGAGAGGAAGATTTTCATAAAGTAGTAAAGCAATTACTGCCATTGAAGATGCAAACCAAGGGCCATGCAGTTCTCTTGGAGATAGGTCCTTGTTGCTGATCCACCACACGGTGATGTTTCACTACTGGAAAAAATCCAGAGTTGTTGATCTATAGTACTGGGAAAGGGTCAGGGTAGGGAAAGGGTCAGGGATAGAAGCTGTTTCCCAGAATTATTTGATTAACTCAAGCATGCGATAATGCTAATAAATCCAGGGAAGAACCACTCATCCAATTTCTTTAACCAAAATCTATCAATTATCATTAAAATTTTTGCTTTACCCAAGAAGTATCTGAGATTCGGTCATGAGGGGACAGTTAAGCTGCCATAACCATCAACTTTAAGGCCACTCTATGAGGCATCTGAAGAATGTTCTAGGAAATTTCAGGGCTGTGTGATGGAATAATCTTCAAGGAGTACCTCAGAAATATGTCTCCTGTGTCAAGTCTCCAAGTAATCTTTCCACAGTTAATTGACTCATAATGTTCCCTCCCCCTGCTAAAAAACTCAAAAAACAGCAACAACAAAAACTAGAGTTGTTTAAATTCATTTCTACTTAATTGCTCTCTTGGGCAAACTTATTTTTCTCTGGCTTAACAGCCTGTATTCTGGTGCAACCGTCTATATTTGGGTGCCCAATGTTTTAGTGATTGTTAATTTCATGTTTTCTAAATATGCTGTATTAGACCCTTATGAAATAAAATTTCTCAAGAAAAAATAAAAGCCACCAAAATGTTTATGTAAATAGCCGTGTTAAGCAGGCTATGAAAGTGAACTTCAACCACAGTAGAAAAAATGCTCACTTGTTTAATAGATAAGCAAAATGGCATGTTATGATATTCAACATTCTTACCCTGAAAGCCAGTCTGAAATTACACCTCCTTTTGAAGCAAGGGTAAGTCTAAAAATATCTTGTGAATATACGTCTAGCCAAGAGCCTGGAATGACTTCAAGGGAAGCAACAGTATGTTCTAGAACTGGTAGGTTTGGAAGCATATGTTTGTCAGTGTTTCACATGATAAACACTGACATGATAAATGATATTTTCTATCCTCTTCCACCCAAAGATTATATATATATATTACATATATAATCATACATATTTATTTATACTTAAAATATGTATGTTTATAGTCACATATATAGTTTTCTTAAAACTAGAAAAAAGCAAGTGAAATTATCCTTTGAATACCTTTCTCATATTTTAATTTTTAGTATGAAAATACAAAATAAAATACCTTGTTAAAAACAGACTAAAGAACTGCAAATAATAGTAATTAATATGTTCTGATTTGCTGCTGTTGCTATTGCAATGATAAGGTTCGGGTAGGCAAAAAAAAAAGATGGATTTATATATTTAAATTTGTGTTAATACCACTGATACCCTTGATTGATCACCTATAGAGCATAAGCCTACACAGTCAAGAAGCTGAGATTGCTCTGGAAAACATAGTCTTTCATTATGTTGTAAAATTTTAGAGAAATAGGTATCTCCTTACTCCATATGAATAAAGTTTCCAAAATATCTTTTGTCCAAGATACTAGCTGTTGCTATCATTCTAAATGTCTTTTTTACCAATAATTCAATAAGCATTTATGAAGTATCTAGAAAGTAGAAAGCTTACAGAAATATAAAGCTGAATGAATGTTCCACCTTCCTGGGACTTCCAGAAACTCACAGTTCAGGAGACAGTTTACTCAATCCATTAATTTTCTCTTTAAATTTCTCAGATACCTAAAAATATTAGCTACATGAGTATTAAATACCACAACATGTTTTCCAAAACAAACAAATCAGAACTCTGAGAAAAACAAAAACAACAATTAAAATTATAGCAGGTTCCTCCTCTTTGTCTATAAAGAGGACAGCATATAAGTAATTTAATGGAAGCAGGCAGGAACCCTAAACATATTCATGGATAAAAGATCCCATGACAAAATGAATCAGCCCTTCACAGAAATTCATGGTTGCTTAACAGTTAACATTTCCTCAACAGGCCTATTGTCTCTGATAGTAGCACCAAAAAGATTGAGAGAGTAAGAGGGAATGAAAAGTATTCAGAGGCTATATTTGCTTCTGTTTGCTTTGTAACGCCTCTAGGTTGTCTGAGACTGAGATCTAAAGGTCACCTCACTCTATAAACTGCCTTTGCTCTTTCCCTAAACTCTCTGCTAATTTTGCTACAGATCCTCATTCCTACTATTGGGGTGGTATCTTGAACACACATGATGTGTAGGCTAAGAAAAAACAAAGAAGATGTACAGATGGCTAACAGGTATATGAAAAGGTGCTCAGGATCACTAATCATCAGGAAAATGCAAATTAAAACCACGCCTGTTAGGACAGCTGTTATCAAAAAAGACAAGAGATAGCAAGAGTTGGCAAAGGTGTGGAGAAAAGGGTACCCTTGCACACTGTTGGTAGGAATGTAAATTTGTGCAACCATTATGGAAAACAATATAGAGTTCCCAGACACAAAAAATAGAACTACCATATAATCCAGCAATGCTCCTTCTGGGTTTACATTGAAAAGACACGAAACCACTATATCGAAGAGATATTTGTACTCCCATGTTCATTGCAGCATTATTCACAATAGTCAAAATATAGAAACTACCTGAAGGCCGTATTTATTGCCTCAATCCATTTGAAACCAACAGTGCTGACATTACGGTCAGTAAACTGTGAAGTTTCTAGGTCTCCAAAAACATTTGCCCTCCCTCCCTCCCTTCCTTCCTTTTTCCTTTTCTCCTTCCATCCTCTTTCCCCTTCCTGTCATCCACATAGAAGTAATTTCCATTGTATTCTATTAGTTGGAGCAGTCAAAAAAGCTCACCCATTAAAGGAAGACAAAGACTTGACTTCTTGATGAGGAGATGGAAACATTCTTGAAGAGCATGTGGGATAGGAAACATTGCTGTGACTATACGTACTACAGAGGCAGGAACATTTTCTAACTCTAGGAGCTAATTATCAAAAAGGGTGTTAGACAAGTGAAAAATCACCCACAATGCTGTGCTCTTCTATGGCAGGAGTATAGCAGGGTTCCATGGACTCCTAGCACTGAAGACTTCCTGGAGGAAGTGCCTGCCAAACTGGGATCTAAAGGATGAGTACAAGTCAGGAGAAGTCCAGGTTTGAGTGTCGATGATACAAGAGTTAAGAAGAAATTACTTAGGCAGATAGTAAGAGTATGGGAGTCCTTGGTAAGACTTTTCTTTTTAACGAAAAGTAGCCCCAAATCGTTTTCTAACAAAGAGCAGCCTGTAAAGTGGAGCTGCAGACCTAGACAAGCAAGCTGGGGGCTTGCACAAGTAAATGTGGCAGGAACTAAGGACTGGATATTTTCAAGATGGCAGCTCCATCTTTCCTTCTCTGCCAGCCACATTTACTGTAAGGGATGGAGAAGATGGTCCAATCAACTGGAAAGCCCATTTGCATAATAAGATTAGGGTGGGGTGACCAGCCTTCCCTGAAGGCTATGTAAACGTCATACCTGATGGAACCAATCTATGAGCCCTTTGTAAATCAGACACCGCTGCCTCAAACTGGACTTTAAAATTTGGAGCCTTCACCAGGAGCTGGTCTTTTCCCATCTGAGACCCTTTTGTTTATGGAGAGAATTGTTTCTCTTTCTCTTCTCTTCTACCTATTAAACCTCCGCTCCTGAACTCCTCGTGTGTGTCTGTGTCCTAAATTTTCCTGGCACATGACAATGAACCCCAGGGTACATACCCCAGAAAATGTGGCCGCTTCAGTGAGGGAAAAATGTTTTAATGGTTTCTTCATCATTGGGATATCTTTCTACTAATAATCTTGAAGTTTATAATTCTGACCCTTGCAAAAGTGCTAATGCTTGTAGATGGTAGCAGTTCTTCATAGAAATGCACTTTAGTTGAGCACCTCCCATGAGTCAAAGTGTGCTACCCACGTTGTTCATAGTCCTCATTTAAACTTTATGGAAATTCCACAAGGTGATTATTATCCTCTTTTGTACAGTTGAAAAAACTGAGGCTTAGGTGTGAATTTACTGATACATGATCTAAACAAGTACTGCCTGATTTCTATCACTTTTTCTGCTACCTTATACTCACTACACTTCTAGAAATAATGTGTATTCCTTATAGGACTAACATAATAATAGTAATGACAATAAAAACAACAGCTAACACTTACTAAATGGTGACTGTATTTCAGGCACTATTCTATGTACTTTGCATGTATTAACTAATTAACTGATTGTGTCTGAAATAATTTATCAGACACTTTACTGAAAGCACACTTTGACTTGGATGGCTAAAGAAGTTCAGAACAGTGGACACTTAGAGTAAAAGAAATAGAAGGAAGAACAGGGATTTGGTGGAGTAGTGGGATGGCAGGGCATAGGAAGAGAAGTGGGGATCCAAACACACCCTGTCAATATCACAACTTTGCCTGGAACTGTTCTGAATGCAATAGTGAACTAACAAACCCTAGTGACCAAAAGCAACCATCCCAAGGTTACAGTAGTAGCCATCCTAATAAATGCAGTTTTCCCAGGGGGAGAGTACAGGGAGCAGAGTACAAGAGGAGAGTTTGTGAAAGTCCCCTGCAGCTCATCCAGAAGTTTGCTGAGGTTAATTTCCTTTCTGAGACCAGCACAATGTTCTCAGGTTTGAATTATCTGCTATTAGGATCTTTAACCCTTACTGACCAGATACTAAGGAGCTTGAATAGTCTTCCAAAAAAAAAAAAGTCAAGATGGTTGGCCCTTTTCCCTGTCCAGGATCAGCTACATAATTTTGGGGGCCCAGTACACAATAAAAATGTGGTGCTTCTTGTTCAAAATGTATTCAGATCTTTAAGATGGTGACAGTAGAACTTTAAACCAAACGTGGTACACTGTGCAACTGCACCTGTTGCATGCCCATGAAGCTATCCCTCTCCCTGTTCTTGGCAAGTTACATATTCCACAGATGTCACATGTGTCTCAATTGTACATTAGGAAATGTTGAGATCCAGATGAAGAGCCTGCCTGTAAATTTGGGGTTAAATGCCAATGCCAATGCCCTCTGGGAGCTGTCTGCTGAGAACAGGCATCACATCAATCCTTGGGATTATTGGCTACTGTAAACCTCTTTCAATTAAGTGCATCACTTCCCTTCCAGTGTTCTGATACCCCAAGTTGTTTGGGAAGATTTGTCACTTTGAGGGATGTGGCTTAATAGCATATTTTTAATGACAGGTAGAAATACAGCAACCCAACAAACTGGATATAGAGAAGTGTATAAATTGCTGATGGCTTGAAACCTTCCGCTCCCTTAAATTTTGCTGATCCTCAGGGTCCATTTTCAGGGGCAGTGCAACTAGCTGCTATTAGCTATAAGTTACAGTTCTCTCTTCTTAATTTTGATGGCTGCTTGCCAGCTGACTCCTGCAGTAATAGAAAAATTCCTGTTAACTTCAGAACTAATTTAAAATAAAAGTGTACTTGGAGTTTTAATCAGACGAAAGATTGGGGAGTGAGGTGAATGGGACATAAAGACTGTGTATCAAATATCCCCTTCTAGGGACACATACTGTGTTCAATTTATTTAAAATAGTTACCTTCCTGAATCTCATTTCCCATTGACTTTGTTTAAATATGTCAGGGTACAAAATTATAAAATTACCAAGTGCCTAATTACAATTCAGTTGTTGCAGTTGCATAACATCTCTAATCGTCTAATCAGTATTCCTCTTGCTTCTCAACTAGATTATGTACTTTTCAAGCATTGTGTTTTGTAAGAACTTGTTTTCTTTATAATAGAATGTTAGAATTGAATTACTTTAGAGGTCATTTATTTCCATTCCATTTAAGAAATAGGTGTAGATTTTTTTTTTAAAGAATGCTGTGATAAATGCTGGGTTACCAAGATGAGTAGATATGAATTCCTCACATGGCTCTAAAAGTTATCAATCCATTGAGTTAGAAAGAACAAAACCCAGAGCAGAAATATATGAAGGGCCTGCTCTGATATAAACTGTTATGAAAACATAGAGGGGAGACTAACTGAAAATATCATTAATTCAGTTGTAATTATTGAGCTCCTACCATGTGCCTGGTACATTATTAAGTGTACAGGATAAAGCAGGGTATATAATGTGCCATCCCTATTTGGGGAGGATTACAGCAAACAAATAGCTTTTTTTTTTTTTTTTTTTTTTTTTCCAAACTTAAATAGACTCCATCTGGGCCAGCAGGGGGCAGGAAAGAAGAGACAAAGGAGAGAGCGGCCTCCTTTGCCCCACCTCTCACTCAGTGTAGCTATTTCCCCAGTAATATTTATAATAGTGGTGGACGTACAAGCTGAGTTAATTCTCATGGACAATTAAGTTCTCAGTTAGTTATGTTTTATGAGTTGTGGAAGTTTCTTTCCATGGGATTTTTTATTTCTAATACCTCATGTTTTTCCCAATTTCAAGCATATGCATTAAATATATTCCAGCCCAATTTCTTTTTTTGTTTCAGAGAATGCTTGTTCATCCTCTTACATTCTTGATGGCAAAATAAGTGACTAACTTACAGCTGACAGTGTCCTTGGACTTTGCTGAGTGCATGCTGAATGGGGTGTTGGATGGAAAAGGGGTGGGGAGATTACAGTGGCTTCTACGTCCTGGAATAAGTTATTCCTGTGCAAGGTGAACAGGCCCACTGGTCTCACAGGAATCTTTCCTGCTGCCAAAGAGATACAAAATATGTAGGCTCAGCAGCATAGATCAAGTAGATGAACTTTTGGGGGAAACGAGAGGTTTTACATTTGTAATGTCAGCAAAGGAAAATGGGAGCTATAAAGTTCCTGCTTATCATTAGTGTCACATTTCCAGCAGACTTCAGTAATGTGACTGAGTCTATCTCCCAGGGAGACTAGGAGTCTTGCTAGCTATTAGATTTTACATTTTCATGCTGAATTCTTCGTCCTGGCTGATCCAGCAACAATGCCTGTAGGATGGGCACAGAGACCTACAGGGGAATCAATATGACTACTGTGGTAAAAGTGTGTATGTCTGATTTTCCAAGCGATTCAAAGTCATTTGAAGCATGTAAACTGTTTATTAGCCACAAAACATGTATTTTGTTTTGAAGATGAGTGAGTTGAGAACACCCAAATTTTTATTTTAATTACTGAAAAAACACTGGACCTAGAATCAGAAGATCTGTGTTCAAATCTCAGCTCTATCACAGTCATCTGTGTTCACTTAGGCAGACTACTTAACCTCTCTAGGCCTCAGTTTCTTATTTTAAAATGGATCTAATGTGCCCGGAAGTGCCGTAATAGTAAAAGGGTATAGGATATATAACAGCAAAGCATTTTGTTATCTTGACAGTGCTGTACAGATTCTTTTTTCCTTCACTTGCACAGTCCCTTGAGATGTTATTGGAATCCACAGGTGCTGTAAGAGGATATTTTAATTCTGTACATCAATGGGAAGTGAGTGGGCTAGGTGCTAGGAAATCGGAGATCTGGTTGTGTCTCCCTACCACTTTAGACAGTTATTCTGTTATTTATTCATCCATTCATTTGCTATCTCATTTTGTAAGCCATTTAATGTGCTTTACATAGATTACTTGGTCTTTTGATGTTTCAGTTTTCAACTCTATAAGAGGGCAATAATACTAGTAATTCAGCTCTTCCACAAATTTCTTAAGGGAATCAAATGGCATGGACCTAGCAAAAGGATGTCCTTAAACCCAAACAACAATAGCAACACCAATTTAAGAGAAATGAAGTTGAGGCTGCAAGTGGGATTCAGAGAACACTGAAAGATTGGAAGATAAAGGGAGAAGTCCAGTTTCCAAGAGAGTAAGGCTCCTAAGAGGAGCCTACGTGAGCCTGTAGGGCTCTGTGTGACAGAGCAAGGGTGGAGAATGTTTGAACACCCCCTAAGTGTGGTAGAATGCTAGAAATCGGAGAGAGACATCCACCAAACTGTTTAACAGCCAGGCTTGAGATCCTGGGAAGCATTTTCTGTATTTACATTTGTAATGTCAGCAAAGGAAAATGGGAGCTATAAAGTTCCTGCTTGTCATTAGTGTCACATTTCCAGGGGACTTCAGTAATGTGACTGAGTCTATCTCCCAGAGAGACTAGGAGTCTTGCTAACTATTAGATTTTAATACGAAATCAGGTGAGGAAAAAGAAAGAGATCAGTTTCAGACTTAGACTACAAGGACAGGCCTGCTCAGTTTCAATATTCAGCTAAGCACCTGCCATGTGGCACCATCAGCAGAGACTCTGGGCAGCCTGAGTGACTGGGTGGGATGGGGTGTTGATACCATCAACTGTACTGTACTCCAAGATACAAAAGAATGGCTGATGGTTCTGAAATATCTGCTGAAAACTGCAGGAGAAACTCAGATGGGGTCTAAGTTTCCATTACTCAGGTGGAGAGAACCAAACACATACTGTCAATATTTTGCACCCTGACTCTACCCACCCCCAATCTTTTTCTTAAAGTGTTTTAAAAAGTACAAAGCTGTAAACAAATATGAAAGAATTGAAAACATTTTTTTTTTTTTTTTCTGGCCAAGGCTCAGCTAAGGGTAAAAGACTTCTTGAAAGCAGACTTTTAAAGATTTCTCCAACATCCTGATTGCTATGACTATTTAAGGTCTTCTATGCTTCCATTTGAAATTTAGGATTTTTTTCTATGTCTAAGAAGAATGTCATTGGTATTTTGATAGTGATTGCATTGACTTTATACATTTCTTTAGGTAGTATGATCACTTTAACAATTTTAATTCTTACAATTCACGAGCATGGGATGTCATTAGATTTGTTTATATCCTCCTCTTCAATTTCTTTCGTAAGTGTTTTGTAGCTTTCCTTGTATAGGTCTTTCATCTCCTTGGTGTATATTTTGTTCATTTATTTGTTGTAGCTGTTGTAAATGGGATTGCTTTCTTGATTCATTTTTCAGCTAGTTCACTGTTAGTGTATATACATGCTACTGATTTTTGTATATTGATTTAGTATCCTAAACATTATGGAATTTCTTTAAGAGCTTTGTGGTAGAGTCTTTATGTTTTCTGTATATAAGCTTATGTCATCTGCAACAGAGACAATTTGACTTCCTGAGCAAAAAGAACAAAGCTGGAGGCATCACACTACCAGACTTCAAAATACACTGCAAAGCCATAGTATACAAAACAGCATGGTTCTGGCATAAAAACAGACACAGAGACCAAATAGAACAGAATAGAGAATGCAGAAATTAATCCATCTATCTACAGCCAACTTATTTTTGACAAAGACATCAAGAAGATTCATTGGGGGAAAGGACACCACCTTAAATAAATGGTGCTGGGAGAACTGGATATCCATATGCAGAAGAATAAAACTAGACCCTCATCTTTCAACCTATACAAAAATCAACTCAAAATAAAGATGTAAATGTAAGACCTAAAATTATAAAACTACTAGAAGAAAACATAGAGGAAACACTTTAGGGCATTGGGAAAAGATTTTATAAGCAAGACCTCAAAATCACAGCAAAAAAAGTCAAAATAAACAAGTGAAATTATATCAAACTAAAAGGTTTCCGCACAACAAAGGAAACAACAGGATGGAAAGATAACTGACAGAATTGGGGAAAATCTCTTCTTGCTCTCTCTTGCAAACTATTTATCTGACAGGAGATTAATATCCAGAATATACAAGGAACTCAAACATCTCAATAACAAAAAAAAATCTGATTAAAAAATGAGTGAGTGATCTGAACAGCATTTCTCAAAAGAAAACATAAAAATGGTCATGAAATATACGAAAAAATGTTCAACATAACTAATCATCAGGGAAATGAAGACCAAAACCACAATGAGATATTATCTCACCCCAGTTAGGATGGCTATTACCAAAAAGACAAAAAGAAAAAGAAAAAGAAAAACAAAACAAAGAAACAAACAAATAAAAACAGATGTTGGTGAAAACGTACATGAAAAAATCTTATACACTCTTGATAAGAATGTAAACTAGTACAGCCACTTGGGGGATTTTATGTGCTGTAGTTTGGATGTTTGTTCCCTCAAACCTCATGTTGAAATTTGATCTCAATGTTGGAGGTGGGGGTCTACTGGAAGGTGTTTGGATCATGGGGTGCATCCCTCATAAATAGGGATTTATGGGGGTTGGAGGTTAAGTGAGTTAACATTCTATTATAGAGTTAGCATTCTATTATTTCACATGAGAACTGGTTGTTAAAAAGTTTGGCACTTCCCTTCTCTCCCTCTCTTGATTTCTGTCTCGTCATGTGATATCTGCACATGCTTGGCTCCCCTTCCCTTCTGCCATGATTGGAAGACTCCTGAGGTCTTCATCAGGTGCGGATGTCAGTGCCATGCTTCTTGTATGGCCTGCAGAACCATGAGCCAAATAAACCTCTTTTATTCATCAATTACCCAGCCTCAGTTATTCATTTTTAACAACACTAAAAGGATGAAGACAGCATTGAGGATCCTCAAAGAAACTACAAATAGAACAACCATATGATCCAACACTGAGTATTTATCCAAAGCAAAGGAAATCCATATGTTGAAGAAACATCAGCACCTCCTTGTTTATTGCAGCCTTGTTCACAATAGCCAAGATATGGAATTAACCTAGGGGTTTGATATGGTTTGGCTCTGTGTCCCCACCCAAATCTCATCTCAAATTTTAATCCTCATGTGTTGAGGGAGGGACCTGGTGGGAGGTGATTTGATCATAGGGGCGGTTTCCTCCATGCTGTTCTCGTGATAGTAAGGGAGTCCTCTTGAGAGCTGATGGTTTTAAGTGTGGCATTTCCTTGCTCTTTCTTTCTCTCCTGCCACCTTGTGAAGAAGGTGCTTGCTCTCTTTCACCTTCCACTATAATTATAGGTTTCCAGAGGCCTCCCTAGCCATGTGAAACTGTGAGTCAATTAAACCTCTTTTATTTATAAATTACCCAGTCTCAAATGGATAAAGGAAATGTGGCATATATACACAATGGAGTACTATTTAGCCATAAAAAAGAATGTAATCCTGTTATTCACAGCAACATGAATGAAACTGGAGGACATTACGTTAAGTGAAATAAGCTAGAAAAAGAAAGTTAAAGACCATGTTTTTACTCATATGTGGAAGCTAAAAAAAAGCTTATCTCATAAAAGTAAAAAGTGGATGAGGGGATAGTAGAGGGTGAAAAGGGTAGAGGAAAGGGGGTGGTAGAAAGAGATTTATTAAAATATACAAAATTACATACAGGAGAAATAAGTGCTAGTTGTCTATAACACTGTAAAATGACAGTAGTTAATAATATATAGTATAGTTTTCTATAACACTGTAAAATGACGGTAGTTAATAATATATTGTATAGTTTTGAATGACTATAAAGAAGTTGTGGAATGTTTCCAATGCAAATAAATGTTTGAGATGATAGATATGCTAACTATCCTGATCTAATCACTACACATTGTGGGTGTTGAAACATCATGATATACCCCTAAAAATACGTACAATTATTACATGACAATTTAAAAAATAAAATAAAAGCTTTCTCTAACTTTCTAACCCTTCCCAAGTCTGTATCATTCTCTGTCTCCTCCATGGACCCCACTCCTCTCTCTTTTTTTTTTTTTTTTTTTTTTTGAGACGGAGTCTCGCTCTGTCACCCAGGCTGGAGCGCAGTGGCGCAATGTCGGCTCACTGCAAGCTCTGCCTCCCGGGTTCACACCATTCTCCTGCCTCAGCCTCCCGAGTAGCTGGGACTACAGGCACCCGCCACTACGCCCGGCCAATTTTTTGTATTTTTAGTAGAGACGGGGTTTCACCGTGGTCTCGATCTCCTGACCTCATGATCCGCCCGCCTTGGCCTCCCAAAGTGCTGGGATTACAAGCGTGAGCCACCGTGCCCGGCCTCCTCTCTCTTTTGTTCTTTCTTTCCCCACACTCTCCCTTCTTCTTCCTCTTTTCTTTCTCCCTCCTCCCTCCTTGAATTTTCACTTTTTTTTATGACGTCTTTTAATAAACAAAACTTCTTCTACCTCTACGTTTCTTTCCCTCCACTCACACACAAAGACTCTACCTTCTACCCTAGCCCCCCACATTCCATTGAGCCTGATGTAATGCTTGGCCAAAAAAGAGCTATTTTAACTTATCTTTGGAATAGAGTTGGAATGAGGAGGAAGAATCAGGTGGAGCAGGCCTTTACTGTTGAGGGTCAGGGACTAGAATAGCTTAACACGATCAACTCAGATTATCTGAAAAATGACAATGGTATCATTGTTCCTGGTCCTATTCATGGGATGGCTTATTAGGACTGTATCTTATTAATAGCTCTGTTTGATGATTCCTCTTAAAAACCAGACTAATTTGGGACACCCTCTGATCCTCACTGCTTAGCTTTTTGACTCTTGGGATGTCAGCCAGTGACTATTTCTTTGAGGTCATTCAGTCTCCTTCCCCAACTCCTGTGTACCGTGCGTTTTTGGGCTAATGTCTTAGGGTCATGTAAACCACAATAATCGGTATCCTTGGCAGATTGAATGTTTATAAAAGTGTCAAAAATCTTAGTACCAGTTTGTACTTTATTATGTTTTCTAAAGTTTCCATGCTAAAAGGAAACATAGCTTGTTTTATCATGTATTCCTTCTTATTCCTTAGATAAATTGAGGTAGAAGGGATTCATGTTTTATATATGATTCAGGCTGTAAGGAACCTTTTATTTCCAAAGATTATTTTATTTTGTCTTTTCTAAATTCTAGTGCTGAAATATGATCCTTCTTGTAATTCTTGCCTTTCGTATCTGTTAAGGAGCAAGCACTCTTAACAGTGGTAGCACTAAGCAAAGGCTCTTCATTTTTGTGTCTGTGTAAGAACAAAAGTATTAGATTTGACTGGCAGGTGAAATACATAAAGTTAAGTCCTATCCATTTCTTTGCCCCTCCCCACATTTCTTTTGACTGGGAAACTTATTTTATAAATGAAGTAAGAGCCCTTCTAGGGAAATGAATATTTGCATAATCCTTTCAGCTCTGTTAAGGTGGTACTGAAGCATAATGTTATATTGCCAGGATCTCTCATGTCCTTCCTCTTTAATATTTTAAGTATCACACATGTGATACAAAGTAAGTCCTGGCCATAAATAATGCATAGAAAACAATGCTAATATATATACAATGACAAAGTGCAAAGGGAAATCATATACAGCATTCAGTAATAAATCAGAGTTCATCTTAGTAACACACATACATATTTTACTTTAAGTAAATCTTTCACTGAGAAAATTTTAGCTTTTAGATTTTTGTCATTAAAGGGGTTTCCTTATTTTTATTTTTTCCTCTATTTTAGGATGTAACTCCTTTCACATTTCCAAACCTAATTGATTTATCTGAATTGACAGTACTTTAGAACATTTACATTTCTCTCCTTTCTTTTTTAATGAAGCAGAAAAGATGCAGTTAGCATTCCATATTTGTGTGTCATAATATAGAGCTTGAGGTACAGGAAAAGGAAAAAAATCAGAAACCTGAGAAACACAACAAATCTTCTGAATAGTTTAATTGTATTTAACATTTGGATTTTAAAAAATGTTTATACAGTAATTCAAACGTATATCTTTTTACTTTGAGAATTACAAGCCACCCCAACTAATTCCTTAATTGAGACCAAAAACACAAAAAAACCTTTTGCTTTTGTTTTGCTTTTTGTTTTGGAAATTTATAATTCAAATAAAAATTCCAAAAAACATTCACTCAAAAATTTATGTAAGTTTTCAAGAGACCCTGAATAGCCAAAGCAATCTTAAAGAAAAGGAACACATTTGGAGGTCTCATATTTCCTTATTTCAAAACTTATAACAAAGCTACAATAATCAAAACAGTGTGATACTGGCATAAAGATAGACATCTAGACCAGTAGAATATAATAGATATCAGGAATAAGTCCTTGCATATACAGTCAACTTATTTTTGACAAGGGTGCCAAGATCATTCAAGGGGGGAAATATAGTTTGTCCAACAAATGGTGTTGGGAAAACTGGATATCCACATGCAGAAGAATGAAATTAGAACCTTATCTCATACTATATATGCGAATCAACTCAAAATCCATTTGAGGGTTAACTATAAGACATGAAGCTTTAAAACTTCTAGAAGAAAACATATGGGAAAATCTCCATGACATTGGTCTGGGCAATGATTTTTTGGAAGCACAGGCAGCAAAAGTAAAACTAGGTAAATTGAACCACATCAAAATTAAAACTTTCTGTTCATCCAAGATCACAATTAACGCTGTGAAAAGGTAACCTATGGGATAGGAGGCAATATTTGCAATTATATATCTGATAAAGGGTTAAAAACCAAAATATAATATATAAAGAACTTCAACAACTCAACAACAATAAAACAACCCAAATAAAAAATGGGACAAGAACTTAATAGAGACATTTCTTCAAAGAGGATATACAGGTGGCCTTAATACATATGAAAGATGCTCAACATCATTAATCTTTCTGGAAATGCAAATCAAGCCTATAATTAGATATGACTTTGTACTTAACAGGACGGCTACTATCGAACAAAACAAAACAAAAAAATTAGAAAAATCTCAGAATATAACAAGTGTTGGTGAGGATGTGGAAACATTGGTATCTTTAGGTACTACTGGTGGGAATGTAAAATAGTGAAGCTGCTAGAGATAAAAAAGTGTGGTGGTTCCTTAAAAAATTAAAAGTAGAATTACCATATGATTTAGCAATTCCACTTGTGGGTATACATCCAAAATACTTGAAAGCAGGGTCTCAAAGAGATATTTGTACACCCATGTTAATAGCAGCATTATTCACAATAATGATGAGGTAGAAGCAGCACAAATATTCACTGACTAATGAATATAGATGAAGAAAATGTGGTATGTACATTCAGTGGAATATTAATCAGTGGAATAAAGATAAAGAAAATGTGGTATGTATATTCAGTGGAATAAAGATAAAGAAAATATGGTATGTACATTCAGTGGAATGTTATCCAGCCTTAAAAGGGAAGGAAATCCTGTCACCTACTACAACATGGATAAAACCCGAAGATGTTATGCTAAATGAAATAAGTCAGTCATGAAAAGACACATACTGTATGACTCCAGTTACATAAGTGTCTAAAGTAATCTAATTCACAGAAATAGAAAGTAGAATGCTAGTTTCCAGGGGCTGAAAAGAGGGGTTAATACAGGTTTGTTTAATGAATATAGAGTTTTAGTTTATCAAGATGAAAAATTCCTTGAGATTGGTTACTTAACAATGTAAATATAGTTAATGCCACTGAACTGTGTACTTAAAGATGGTCAAGATAGTAAATGTATATTTTGCCATAATTAAGAATAAGAAAAAGAGAAATCCTAAAATTATAATATTATCAAGTTTTAAGTTAAAATTTAAAAGTGTTTTGTTTTTAAATTCAAGTACCATTTAGGCATGTTTCAATGGATTCATTCCACAAGCATTTTTCAACTATGGTATAACAAATTGGGCTGTTTCTTGCAATTTATTTCATGTGTTCTTCACAGCAATCCTGGGAGATAGCTATAATTAGCTACATTGCTCTTTGAAGAAAAATAAAAGCACAAAAAAGATATTTTCCCAAGGTCACAGGTCACTTGATAGCAGAGCTTTAGTAGCTTCGGGGATGGCCAGTAAATCTTATCTCACAGGCTAACTCTGATGGGTCAGTTGGGGCCTCCTGAAGTGCTGTCTTGAGAAGAATTTGAGGCATATCTGCACTCTGCTGTCATCATCCACATCTGCCAAATGAAAGAATGGGAGAGGTGGTTTCAACCCTTATGCTAGGCAGTTTTGTAATCCTTTATCACTGTCCGGGTCTAAAAGTATTTTTATTATACATATTAGCTGAACTTTGACAATGTATCAAGTGTCAAGGGGCAACATTAAAGTCAGCATAGATAGATTAGATTGCTATTTTTCAGGAAGTTGCAAAAAGTGAAATATTCAAATTTATAGAAAAGGTAGGTCATACATTTAATAAGTACCACAAAAACAGATGCGTTCTTATTGAAAGAGTTGATTCATTCTTCATTTTCCTTCTCAAGTGAAATTAAGTTTTAGAAATAAGTACAATTAGCTTCAGTTTGTTATTGTATATATATATAAGGAGATGGTTCTTCATTCATTTCAAGGCAAAATTGAATAAGTGCATATTTCAAGCTAATAGTTCAGCATAGTTGTTGAATTCCACAGTTCAGAAGTCCATCAAGTAGCCTCTCTAATGTGTTTTCACATATTCGTTTAGCTCCTGATTCACATATCCAAGCTCTAGGCAATATGGTTTTTATCATCTGCATGACAACTTATGTATCTGTGAATTTAATTTGAATAGTTGTTGTTTAAGAAAAAGAAAATCAAATACACCTCTAGAAAATGCTGTATTTCTCTAACAATACCATCTGAAAATTTTCCAGCTTTGGAAAACCTGCTTTCTAGGATATTGCAGAATTGGCTGGAACATATGCATCAAATTATTGCTGAGACAGATATCAAATAGATTTGCATAAAGATTTGAATATGCAACTACAAATAAGATAAAGACTCACTTTAAAAAAAGTGATGCAATTGGGTAAATCTTGTGCTGACCCTTTCTGGTAAAATATGAATGCAATACCATCAAAGCACCTCAGATTTGATGACATCAGTAAATATACTACTGTTGAAAGAGGTTGGTAATGTGTCAGTAAGTGACTAAAGAAGGTTGCAGAATAGTAATCATGATACCATAATTATTTTTTAAAACAGTCTACATATGTGTTTGTAAGTGAGTAGAAAACTATTTAAGAAACACAACTCAATAAATATACCAAAGTTAATTCTGAGGAGGGGGTGAAGGCGAAAAAGAATAAAGCAAGGGGTGAAAATTTTATTACATATATTTTTATTGTTTGAATTTCTTAAATAGTCTATCAATTTTGTGATTTTTGAAACTAAAAAATATTTTGGAAATGCTGTCTATATTCTGGCATTGCAAATAAACAATACACTAAAGAAACAGCATATTTCTGTTGACATTAATTCTTCAAATCTGTGAGTTATCTGGTCTAGACTAATGTTTTTCAAACTCTGAATCAAAATTTATTGGTAGATTTTTAAGTCAATATAATGGACCATTTTTCTTTCCTTCATGTTTTTTGACAATGTTTCTGTTGGTTTGTTTGCCTTTTTCTTATTGATCCATGGGAATTAAGAATTCTGTATAGTAGTCTTTTGGTAATTCACATGTTTTCTAAAGTTTCTCTTATGGTCTGTGGCTTGACTTTTCACTTTTTTATGAAGCCTTTTAATAAAAAGAACTCCTTAATTTTAATGTAATTGCATACATACGTATATTTTTCTTCATGGTCTATGTTGTTGTTTTTAAATTCAGTTTACATAATTCTTTCTTACGTCACTGTCAACCGTATATTTTCTTATAATGACATGATTTTTAATTTTTCCTTCAATATTTGAGTCTCTAATCCAATTATAATTTAATTATTTATGGTATGAGCTAAGATCGCATTTCATTGCTTTCATATGGAAAATCTATTGTCCCCACACCATTTATGTAGAGGTGACTGTACTATGTTTATTATACACTAACATAAACGTTATGTTATTATAATGGGCCCCCAGTGCCAATTCTGTTGTAAACAAAATATATCATAACCTCTATATGTATGAGTCTACTTTTTGGGCCATTAATTGTGTTCAATTATTGAATTTATTTATCCATATATGAATTCCCCAAAGACTTTTACTTATTCTTTATGCCTATAGTCTCTCCAGTTTGTTGTTTTTCTTCAGGAGAATTCCTTTTCTTTTCGGTGATATTTTTTCCTTCTTATAAATAAAAAAAAGTCAGCTTGTCAATTCAGCAAAGCGTACTATAGAAGTTTTATGGTATTTTATTCAAATCTATGAATTCATTTGGAAAAAATAACATCTTTGTGATATTATTCCTATCCATGAATATGGTATATTATTCTATTTAAGTTTTCATGATGTCTTTATGTCAGAAGACTCCTGTGCAGCTTTTCAAGTCTTTCAGATTTTACCTCTCACTCCAGCCATTGTTGTGGTACAAGTTATAAGGTTTTGATTGGCTTGATACAGGTGCATCAATACCTTCTTTGGGCTTTTAAAATGTACTTCTCACTTCCTGCTCTTTTGAACATGCCAGCCCTTATGCATGTGCACACAAAAGTATTGGGAAAGAAATGTCCAATGGAATCACCTTGGATCAATGAGAGCCAAAGGTTAAAGGACAAATACTTCTGTCTTCCATTCCCTAGTAAGTAGTCTTGAGACATAGTTCACAAGATTCTTCAGAAGTTTTTGAACAAATTGTTGAAATTGAAAGAAAAAGAAAATCTTAAAGGCAGCAAGAGAAAAAGGAATCATTATGTTTAGAGTAACAACAATGTTATTAATAGGTTGCTTTTCATGAAAAAATGGAATCTAGAGGGAGTCAAATGATATGTTAAACATGCTGAAAGGAAGAAATAAAACTGTCAGGCAAGAATGTTATAGTCTATAAATTTCTCCTTCAAAAATGAAGATAATGTAACTACATACCCGCACAGATACACATGAATGAGTGCATGCAAAACTGGTGAAATTTAAATGTATCTGTGGGTTGTACTGTACAATTCCTGGTTTTGATACTGTATTGTAGTTACACAGGACATTTTGATTCCATTTATATGAAATTTCCTAAAAAGGCAATTCCATAGATGTATAAAACAGGTCAGGGGTTGCCTGGGGCTAGGAGTGCAATCACAAATTGGTGACAGAACACATGAGAGTATTTTAGGGATGATGGAAATGTCCTAAAACTGGATTGTGTTAATAGTTTTACAGTTGTAAAATTACTGAGTTATTTATTTGTATGCTTAGAAAAGGTACATCTTATGATATCATAAGTCAATAAAGATTTTTTTAAACAGAAAAGAGCATAGAGTTATATTTTAAAGTAAAGTAACAATTCATCTTGTCAGTAGCCTTTCTTTTTCTTCCCTGTTTTACTCTTTCTGTAACTCACATATACTCCTTAGGATTTTGTTCCCAAAAGTATATGACACAAACATTTTTGTTTAGAACCTGCTTTAGGAGATATGTAAGCTAAAACAGCTTTTAGAAATTAGTTTTATTGAAAAACACCTTAAATTCAGTAAAACTCACCCTTTTAAGGTAAACAATTTGATGAGTCTTGACAAAGTTATAGTCATGTAATCTCTATCACAATCAAGAAAAATAGTATTTCTGTTACTTCAGGAAATTTCTTCATTCCCCTTTGCTGTTAACCTCTTTTCCCAACCCCAGTCCCTGAAAACCACTGATTTGATCTCATTTCTTGCAGTTTTGGCTTTTCTAGTATGACATATAAATACTCTCATACAGTAGATAGGCTTTGGTGTCAGTTTAACATATTGTATGCATTGTAACATATGTTACATTGCATATATTGCATGCACTGTAACATGTATCAGTCATTTATTTTTTATTGTTAGTAGTATTCCATTATGTGGATGTATTTGTTTATTCACCAGTTGAACATTTGAGTTGTTTGAATTTTTTGAAATTTATAAATTTAGCTGCTGTGAACGTTCAGGATTTTTTCATAGGGGAAGAAATAGGCTTTTGGTTTTTTTCTATTTGGCAAATACCTAGAAGTGAAATGGCTGTGGCATATTTAGGTATGTTTCTAGCTTTAAGAAACTGCCAGATGGTTTTCCAAAGTTGTTTTCGCATGTTATATTCCTACTGCAGTGTATTAGAGCTGGAGTTGGTATGGTCGGTCTTCTCAATTTTAGTCATTTTAGTTCGTGTGTAATAGTATTTCATTGTGGTTTTAATTAGCATCTCCTTAATCACAAATTATGTGAGAACTTTTTCATGTGCTAATTTCCCATTCATATCTCCTTTAATAGAGTGTCTTCAAATCTTTTTGCCATTTTAAATAAAGTTGTTTGTTTTTCTTCTTCTTCTTGAGTTGAAGAATTCTTTATATATTTTGGATAGAATTGTTTCATCAAATATACGTTTTCCAACTCTATACTTTCAGATTATGTCTTACCTTTTTATTTTGTAGTAGTGTGTTTTGAAGTGTAAAGTTTATAAATTTGAAGTACAACTTGATCTTTTTTCTTATAGTTTGTAATTTCTATTTTATTGAAGAAATCTTTACTTAACCCAATATCACTTAGATCCTCTACTAAATTTTTCTTCTAGTAGTTTTATAATTTTATTGTTTTAACCCTTATGTTTGGACCTGTAACACAGTTTGAATTACTTTTCCTGGTTGTGTTCTGTCTATTCCTATGTGGTGGTTTTTTCTCTGGCCTTGAGTAGTTTTTTAACAAACACAGGCTGATCAGTGTTCAGCCTCAACTCAAAGTTAACTCTCTGAAGATCTCCACACTTTCCTGTGCAGCTCATTTCTTTCTGATACTCCAGCTTATTGATTCTAGCTGCCTTGCCTCCCCAAATTCTTCACTCTGTTCCCTTTACTCAGAAAGACTACCAGGCTCTATATGAGTTTCCCCACTCCATGTTGCTGTTGCAGCCTTCAAATTTTCTCTAGGCTGTAAGGTGGGGCAATCTTAGGACAAGCCTAATTTGTTTTTCTTTTCTTAGAGATCGCAATCCTGTGTTGTTTATTGTCCAATGGGTGATACTTGTTGTTTTTATTATTTTTCAGTGTTTTCAGTTGTTCAAGATGGAAGGATAAATCTGATCACTAAGAGTGAAGTTTCCAGAAAAGGTTCTTGCATTTAAAATTTCAAAAATCTTAGTAATTAGGGCTCAACAACTATAAATGAAACAACAAATATTTTAAAATATGATGGAAATGATGGCAACTTATTTACTGTAACTAAAATTAGAGTTCAGTGAAATGTTCAAAGATGTGTTTAAAAAGAGGTTCATGAAGTCCCTGGAATTTTAGGGCTAATGATAACTTACATAGTAGACAGGAACACTTAATATTTTCAGCAAGGAGCTTGACCAAGACAAAATAGGGAGGACAAGGATACCCATTCATGAGGAATCTAAGTAGAGCAGAATTAGATAGCAGAAAACATTGAACTACATAGGTCAGATATGTCAAGCGTGTCTGTGTGAAAAGAGTCCACCAACAGGCTTTGTGTGAGCAACAAGGCTGTTTATGTCACTTGGGTGCAACTGGGCTGAGTCTGAAAAAAGAGTCAGGGGTGGGGCAGTTTTATAGGACTGGGGTAAACAGTGGAAAGTTACAGTTAAAGGTGGTTATCTATTATCAGCAGAAGAGGAGGTCACAAAATGCATGGTGGGGAGATCATAAGACTCATTGCCCAGAAGAAGAATATCACGAGGTCAATCAATCTATCAGTTGGGGTAGGGCAGGAACAAGTCATAATAGAATGTCGTAAGGTTGGTCAATCAGTTAAGACAGGAGCTGGCTATTTCACTTCTTTTGTACTTTTCAGTTGCCTCAGACCATCTGGATGTATATGTGCAAGCTTGGGCTCAGAGGCCTGACATTCCTGTCTTCTTATATTAATAAGAAAAATAAAACAAAATAGTGGTGAAGTGTTGGGGTGTCAGAAATTTTGGGGGGTGGTATGGAGAGATAATGGGTGATGTTTCTCATGGCTGCTTCATGCAGGATTAGGGGCAGCATGGGAACCTAGACTGGGAAAGATTAAACTGAAGAAAGATTTTGGGGTAAAGGGTGATATTGTGGGGTTGTTAGAAGGAGCATTTGTCATATAGAATGATTGGTGATGGCCTGGATGCAGTTTTGTATCAATTGAGCAACTAAATGGAAGACACAAGGTCTGAATAAGCGAAGGAGAAAAACAGATATTAGAGGACTAAAAACTGGAAGGACCCAGGACATCCAATTAGAGAGTGCCCAAGGGGGTTCAGCATAATTATTTGCTTGGTTGGCAAGTTTTTGGGCTCTATCCTTGAGTTTTTTTATGTTGTCATATACCAGGCCAGATTGATTTAGGTAAAAACAACACTCTTCATTTAAAAATATACAGAGTCCTCCTTTTTCAGCAGTGAGTAAGTCTAGGCCTCAGTGATTTTGGAGGACAACTGCGGCTAAGGAGTGGACCCTGGCCTGAAGGACTGGTAAAGTTTGTGATATATCTGTAATGCTAGTAGAAAAGTCATTAGAAAGGCTATGGAAGGTTGTGACTGAAGTTGAAACACCTATTCCAGCTCCAAAGGCAATAGTGGAAGCAGAAAGTCCTAACCCTACAAGTAGAGGGATTAGAGGAATCACTCTTTTTTGTCTGATTGGTGTCATGAAGGGGACAGGATGATGTAGGGAGACAGGAGATGTTGCCCAGTCTGTATGTAAGGCGGGGGCAGCTGCGTAAGCACAGGAAGAAAGGGAAATGCAAAGCCAGCAATTGTTTGTTAAGGAGGAATTAGAAATGGCTAGGAGAGAGTGAGTGAGATTGATAGTGTGGTGGAGATAGCTGGGGAGAGGTAGAGGGTGGCCTAAGAATGGGATTGAGAATAAGAGTCAGTATAAAAGTAAAGAATAGGACTTCATCAGGGTGAAAGTATTGGAGGGTGCCCTGCCAGCAAAGATCATGTAACCACTCCAAGAGAAAGTCAAGCATGGCAGTTTGGGGATAGCACCAGGAGATAACCGCTACGATGGTTTGGAGAAACAGCGTAAACCATCAGTGTAAACAAGAGCAGGGCATTTATGAGTAGTTGAGAATGGTGAATAGGAGTATGATTATACAGAAGATAGTAGGGATGACAAGTTTTCAGGGCGCAGTCCAAGTAGTGGGGGTGACTGCATAAAGTCATGTTGCAAAAGTAGGGTAAGGATGAATAGACCTAACAGGATGAAGGGATGTATTAGGCTCATAAGGGTTATTACTGTTCTTCAGAAATGTGAGTGAGTTTAAGGGAAGTAGGAGAGAGTACCTGTGACTTCCAGAAGGAAGAGAAATCAGGCTGGCTGGCTGAGGGGCACAGCTTTACTCTGGAATGATGAACCCAATGGGGGGTTGGTCCTGCAGAGGAACAGCCATTAGGGTACTATAGATGACTGAGTGTGGTCTGGTCTGCCGAGGGTCTGAGAGTCTGAGGGGTCAGATTCTTAACAAGAACTGACCATCCTGCTAGAATGTCTTCATATGGCTGGGAACCTGGGGTAGGCAAAAGATTGGCAGCTCGGCAAATTTCCTGTCTAGCTTGCTGGAGGACTGGAAGACAATCACCTAGAGAGCTGGTGTCTGGAATGAGACTTGGGCCTAATAAAAAGGAGCATCCATACAGGAGCTCAGATGGGCTGTACCCTGTAGCATCCTGAGGACAGGTCCGAATTCTGAGAAGGGCCAGTGGTAAAAGTACTGTCCAGTCCTTTTTAAATTGGAGGCTGAGTTTGGTGAGGTATGTCTTTAAAAGGCCATTAGTTCTTTCTACCTTTCCTGAGGATTGAGGGCGATAATGAGCATGAAGCTTCCATTGAATGCCCAGGACACGGGAGACTGCCTGAGTGACTTGACTAATCAAGGCCGGTCTGTTATTGGACCGTATAGAGGTAGGAAGGCCAAATTGAGGAGTTATATCTGACAGAAGGGAGGAGATGACTGCGGTGGGCTTCTCAGACCCTGGGGGAAAGGCTTCTACTCATCCACTGAAAGTGTCTACCCAGACCAAGAGGTATTTTAGTTTTTTGACTTGGGGCATATGGGTAAAGTCAATTTGCCAGCCCTGGGCAGGAGCAAATCCTTGAGCTTGAGGTGTAGGGAAGGGAGGGGGCCTGAGAAATCCATGAGTAGTAGTAGAATAGCAGATGGAACACTGAGAAGTGATTTCCTTGAGGATAGATTTCCATGATGGAAAGGAAATGCGAGGTTCTAAGAGGTGGGCTAGCGGCTTGTAACCTACATGGAAGAGGTTATGAAATGATGACAGAATAGAATGGGCCTGTGAGGCGGGATGGAGATATCTTCCTTGGTCCAAGAACCATTTGCCTTGTGTGGGAAGAGACTGATAGGTGGAAGTTTGAGTGGGAGAGTAGGTGGGAGTGACCGTTGAGAAGGGAAAAAAACTGTCCATTAGGGACAGAAGTAGGAATTACTGGCTGCTTAGCAATGGGGTCTGAGGCCCTTTGATGGCCTTTACAGTGAATGGCTCCAGCTCTTTTAGGAAGTAAAGCAGCTTTAAGAAGAGTTTTTATTAAGGAGGCATTAATGATGGAGGACCCTTGTGTAGTGAGGAAACCTCTTTCTCCCAATACAACAGTATGGTGGTGCAGGATATGGAAGGCATATTTGGAGTCAGTATAAATATTGACATGTCCCTTTGCAAGAGTGAGGGCTTGAGTTAAGGCAATGAGTTCAGCTTGTTGAGAGGTAGTGGAAGGCTGGGGCAGTGCCATAGCTTCAATGATAGATGTGGAAGACACTATAGCATAGCCTGCCTTTGCTAGTGATTGGCGATTGGGCCTGGTGGAACTGCCATCAATAAAATGAGTATGATCAGGGTGGGGAACAGGAAGAAGGAAATATGGGGAAATGGAGTGAAAGGTGGATCAGAGAGATACAGTCATGGGGGTCAGGTGTGGTATCAGGAATAATGTGGGAGGCCAGATTGAAGTCCGGGCCAGGAACAATGGTAATTGTGGGAGACTCAACAGAGTGAGTACAGCTGAAGGAGTCGGGAGGCAGAAAGTATATGTGTCAAGTGTGAGAAGGAAAGTAGATTTTGAAAGTTATGGGAACTGCAGAGAGTAAGTGGAGCATAGCTTGTGGTTTTGAGGGCCTCTAAAAGTATTAAAGTGGTGGCAGCTGCTGCACAGAGACATGAGGGCTAGCCCAGAACAGTAAGGTCAAGTTGTTTGGACAGAAAGCCTACAGGGCATGGTCCCGGCTCTCGTGTAAGAATTTCTACTGCACAGCCCTGCACTTCAGCTATGTGTAATGAAAAAGAGTTGGGATGAGTTAGGGAGATCTAGTGTGGGAGCAGTCTCTAGAGTTGGCTTCAAGGAACAGAAAGAGGAGTGGGGAAAGGATTTAGTATCTATGGGGTCAGCTAGGTTTCCCTTTGTGAGTTTATATAATGGTTTTGTTAGGATGGCAAAACCAGGTATCCAAAGGCAAAAGTATCCGACCATGCCCAGGAAGGAAAGGAGTTGTTGTTTTGTAGAAGGGGTTGGGGTTTGAGATATCAGCTGGACACGATCGGCAGGGAGAGCACGTGTGTTTTCATGAAGAATTATGCTGAGGTAGGTAATGAATGGGGAAGAAATTTGAGCTTTGGAGGGGGATACCCAATATCCTTTGGAGAATAAATGTTGAAGGAGCAGGAGGGTATCTTGTTGAGAAGACTCAAAGCAGTCTTAGAAGGTCATCAATATATTGAATAAGGTGGGAAGCAGAGGGGTGGGAAGAAAGCAAATCATGAGAAAGAGCTTGGCTGAAGTAATGAGGGCTGTCCTGGAAGCCTTGTGGCAGTACAGCCCAGGTAAGTTGCTGGAACTGATGGGTGTCAGGGTCAGTCCAGGTAAAAGCAAAGAGAGGCTGGGACAAGGGGTGCAGGGGAATAGTGGAAAAAGCATCTTTAAGATCAAGAATGGAATAGTGAGTTGTGGTGGGAGGTATTGAGGACAAAAGAGTGTATGGGTTGGGCACCACAGGGTGGATAGGCAAAACAATTTGATAAGGTGCAGATCCTGAACCAACCTGTAAGACTTGTCCAGTTTTTGGACAGGTAAAAATGGGGGAATTGTAAGGAGAGTTTGTAGGCTTTAGAAGCCCATGCTGTAGTAGGCAAGTGATAACAGGCTTTAATCCCCTTAAATCCTGTTGTGGGATGGGATACTGGCATTGAGCAGGGTAAGGGTGATTAGGTTTTCATGAAATAGTAGTGGGCATGTGATCAGTTTCCAGGGAGGGAGTAGAGGTGTCCCATACCTGTGGGTTAAGGTGGGGGGATAGAAGAGGAAGACGTGAAGGAGGCTTTGGGTTGGGAAGAATGGTGGCAATGAGATGTGGCTGTAGTCCAGGAATAGTCAGGGAAGCAGATAATTTGGTTAAAATGTCTCAGCCTAATAAGGTAACTGGGCAGGTGGGGATAACTAAAAAGGAGTGCATAAAAGAATGTTGTCCAAGTTGGCACCAAAGTTGGGGAGTTTTAAGGGATCTAGCAGCCTGGCTGTCAATACCCACAACAATTATGGGGGCACAGGGAACAGGCCCTTGAAAAGAAGGTAATGTGGAGTGGGTAGCTCCCATATTGATTAAGCAGGTGATGGACTTACCTTCCACTGTGAGAGTTACCCAAAGCTCGGCATCTGTGATGGTTCAGGGGGCTTCTAAGGTGATTGGGCAGCATCAGCCTTTAGCCGCTAAGCCAAGCAGATCTGGGAAGGAGTCATTCAGACAACCTTGGGCCAGAGCTTTAGGGGCTATAGGAGTGGCTGCCGGGCGAGCTGCGCAATCTGATTTCCAGTGGGTCCCTGCACAGATGGGACATGGCTTGGGAGGAATCCCAGGCTCTGGGCATTCCTTGGTCTAGTGGCCAGATTTCTGGCACTTGAAGCAAGTTCCTGAGGGAGGAGATCCTGTAAGAATGATTGACCACTGTGGTTTAGGGGTTTTGAAGTTCTTGTGTGCTGGAGGTGTAGCTGGGTTTTGTCTCACAGCAGAGGCAAGTAATTGTAACTCAGAAATGTGTTGCTGCTTGGCTGCCTCCTCTCTATTATTGTACACCTTGAAGGCGAGGTTGATTAATTCCTGTTGTGGGGTTTGAGGGCCAGATTCCAATGTTTGAAGCTTTTTTCTAATGTCAAGAGCTGACTGGGATAAAATGCATATTGAAAATAAAACGGCCTTCTGCCCTTTCAGGGTCTGGGGCTGTAAAGCATCTCAGGGTTGCTGCCAAACGAGCTATGAACTGGGCTGGGTTTTCATCTTTACCTTGGGTAGTTTCTTTAAGTCTGTCATAATTAACAGCTTTGTAAGCTGCCTTTTTAAGCCCTTCAAATAGGCAGGAAATCATATAATCTCACTTAGCTATACCTGGTGAACCTGTCTGGTATTCCCATCTGGGATCTTCTCAGGGAACTGCCGTGATACCTTCTTGAAAGTCTGGCTCATGATGCCGGCAGGTGTCAGTGTGAGATTGGGCTAGGGTATAAACTGTATCTCACTCATCTGGGGAAAGGGTAGAAGTTAGGATGACATTTAGATCACTCCAGGTTAAATTGTAGGACTGGGTTAAATACTGGAATTCCTGTATATATTTAGTGGGGTCTGATGAGGAGGGGCCTAAGCATTGATTAATTTGGGAAAGGTCTGATAGAGAAAATGGTACGTGCACTCTGATGATGCCCTCAGCTCCAGCCACCTCTCGAAGAGGAAATTGTTGGGCAGGTGGGGGAGTATTTGCTGCAGAACGAAATTGTAAGCCGGACCGGGTGTGGGGAGGGACGGTGACAGAAGGGTTATAGGGTAGGAGAGTGGAGGCTGAGGAAGAATTGGGACTTGATTCAGCCTGCTGAGGAGTGGCTTGGGGTGGGAGAGAGAGGTCAGAGGGGTCTGCAGAAAAGTGAGATTCAGAAGACTTAGCAGCATTTGGGGTTGGGACTGAAGGGACAGATGGGAGGGAAAGAAGGAAGATTTGGGATGAGTCGCTTTGGGAGCAGAGGCTAGGGAGGGAGTGAAGTGTAAAAAATGCCTAGACGTAAGGCACCACAGACTATTTGCCCATCTTATGACAAAAATTATTTAGGTCTTGTAGGATGGAGAAAACAAAAGTGCCATTCTCTGGCCATTTAGAGCCATTATCAAGTTTGTACTGGGGCTGAGTGGTATTGCAGAAGAAAATAAGACACTTAGGTTTTAGATCAGTGAGAGTTGAAGAGGTTTCAAGTTTTTAAGAACACAGGCTAAGGGGGAAGAAGGAGGAATGGAGGGTGGAAGGTTGCCCATAGTAAAAAGGTAAGTTTAGAGAAAAGAGGGGTAGAGACACGGGGGCAGGGGTGGGGGTGGGGGGGTGGTACTTGCCACCCAGAGGAGGTGGTACTTGCCACCAAGGTGGAGGATCAAGGCAGGCATCCCTGCGGTGATCGAACGCCTCTGAAATGTGGGTGAATAATCACCAGGCGTCCCCGCGGTGATTAAACACCAAGGGAAGACTCTCTTCCCAAGTCCGTGACCAGTGCTGGAGTTTTGGGTTTACGGATAAAACACGTCTCCTCTGTCTCTACCAGAAAAGGAAAGGAAATGAAATTAAGGGACGGGAGAGATTGAAGGGTGGTGCTGAAATTGAAAGGGGAAAGAGGTTGAGGGATAGTAAGAGAGGTTGGAGTAGAGAGTAAAAAGAGGCCTCTTACCCTATTTAAAATTGGTGAGGTGCTTCTTGGGCTGGTCTGAGGACTCGAGGTCATAGGTGGATTTTTTGACAGAGCAAAGAGCAGGAGGATAGGGGATTGATCTCCCAAGGGAGGTCCCCTGATCTGAGTCATGGTACAAATGTCAAGTGCATCTGTGTGAAGAGAGTCCACCAATAGGCTTTGTGTGAGCAACAGGGCTATTTATTTCACTCGGGTGCAAGAGGGCTTAGTCTGAAAAGAGTCAGCAAAGGGAGATAGGGGTGGGGCAGTTTTATAGGACTGGGGTAAGCAGTGGACAGTTACAGTGAAAGGTGGTTATCTATTGTCAGCAGAAGAGGAGGTCACAAGGTGCGTGGTGGGGAGATCATAAGACTCATTGTCCAGAAGAAGAAGCTCACGAGGCTGATTGATCGATCAGTTGGGGCAGGGCAGGAACAAGTCATAATGGAATGTCGTAAGGTTGGTCAGTCATTTAAGACAGGAGCTGGCTGTTTCACTTCTTTTGTACTTTTCGGTTGCCTCAGGCCATCTGGATGTATATGTGCAGGCTTGGGCTCAGAGGCCTGACAAGATAATGTCAAATCTTAAAACATTCTGGAGTGGCATTAACAGAAAAGAATCACTTTTTTCCAGTATGTTAACTATATTCATCTGGCAGAGATGAAGTCAGAGGTGAAAATAAGAGAGATAAACTAGGATGTAGCTGCAGCAATCCAGGTACAATTTTTAGTGTATGGCTGTGTAATAAAACCTAAGAGAAAAATTTGGGACACCTTAAAAGGATGAAACCAGAGGATTTCATGTCTGGTTAAATGTAGTGGATAAATAAAAGTAAATAAGATAATGTGAACATAAAGCATGTTTGGGAAAGGCATTACATTTTGAATATGCTCTTTAACTTTGAGAGTTTAATAACCATGCTAGAGTAAACCCAAAGAAATAGAGCCATATATATACTAAAACATAATATTATATTTCAGGGTAATCTTTATTTTTCTTCTTTATGAGTACATTTAACAGACGGATGAATACAGAGATGTGACATATATATGTGTGTATATATACACACACACACATACACAATGAAATGCTATTTAGTGAGAAAAAGAAGGAAATACTATCATTTGTGATAACATAGATGAACCTGGATAACATTTTGTCAGGTGAAATAATCCAGGCACAGAAAGACAAATATCACATGATTTCACTCATATGTGGAATTTAAAAAAGTTAATCTCATAGAAGTAGATAGCAGAATGGTGGTTTCCAGGGGCTACATGGTTAGGTGGAAGAGGGGTTGGGAGATGATGGTAAAAGGAAACATAAATACAACTAGATAGGAGAAATAAGTTCAAGAGATCTATTGTAGAGTACGGTGACTATAGTTAATGACAGTATATCGTATTCTTGAAAAACCCAGAGAATGGATGTTAAGTGTTCTCACCTCAAAAATGATAATTGTGTTAGGTAATGCAGTTGTTAATTAGCTAGATTGAGCTATTTCACAATGTATATATACTTCAAAACATTATATTGTATGTGAAAAACACATACAATTTTGTCGGCCAATTAAAAAATTAAAAAAGAATGTATTAAAATATATCTTTAATAATCAAGGAGAAATTAAAATAAAAAATGAATAAATGATTCCATATTCATACTCACTGATTTTTCTGTTTATCTTATACAATTGAGAAAGGTTTCTAGTTTCCAAAACAGAAAATAATATGAAAAGGTTAGCCCACCTTTCCAAGGAAGAAAGGCTGTGAAAACATAGAGGACCCTAAACCAAGGCTGGAAATTTCCCGCAAGTCTTCAATCCTGCCGAGGTTAAGAGTCATGAGAACTACTGGCAATGAAATAGGTGTTCCATAATGGGGTGATATTCTTCCCGATGGATATTAAAGTTAATGGAAAAAAGACTTGTGTTTGGTTTGCACACCACATGCAAGGAGAATAGGCAAAGAGAAAGGAAGTGGATTAAGATGGTTTTAGCAGTTAAGCTTGTTTGTGTGCCGAAAACATTGCTCTTCTTGGGGAAGTCAGGCATGGTGCCTGAGCATTGAGATGCAAAGCTGTGACATAAAAGCTTATGTCTCTTTTATACATGATAATGTATAATGATATCTTTGTCCATTTTAACTTCAGATCTGGATTTTTCTTTGACATATTAATTTATCCTTCTGGGGAGTCTTTCAAAGAAGAAAACACTCTGAGGGAAAAAATCAGGCCAAGTCTAATTGATTAAACTTTCCTAAGACTCCTTGCTGAAAAGCAAACCTTTCAAGTTTTTGCCAATTGGCAGGAGTTTTAATGACAGGCTTCCAAGATCAAAGCAAATCCTTTAACTTCTTTTAACAGTGAATTCATTGGTGACTATTGACATGTAAAATGCCCTTCATGGCAGAAACAAAAATCTGAGATTTGCTGCATATTACTAAGTGTTCTAAGTGGAGGACAATTTAGTATGCTCCCCATTAACCCAGAAATAGAACATCAGATCCAAAGACAGATGAGAGCACATGCAATTGTTTGGTTATGAAACCTTGAGGAATAAATACTTCAGTTCTCACAGTTGGTATGAAAATATAACAGCATAGAATGTCTTACTTTTGTTTATTGAAACACCAATAGTTAAAATTAAGAAAGGAGCTACTGTGGAGATGAAACAAACCCACAATAGATGTATTTGCTTCTAAAAGTTTACTGTTCCCTTTTAAGACAGATAACTGAATGAGAGTAATATGTATGGCAGTAGAAGGCAAAAGCTCCATTGTCTAGCCTCTACTTTGTTAGTCAATGTGTTACAACTTTAGTCAAAACACTTATCCCTTCAATGTTGTACAGAGGCAAAGGCCACTCAGGGATTATACAGAGGTGTAACTTCATTCATTTCAGTATTTACAATTGCTTAAAGTTCCCAAACATAGTGAAACTTCTTGCTCTGTACAGAAGCAATATAAATAATTAATCTCTAATGAAACACATAATCTTGAAGATATATGGTCCTGTTGTATATTGATCAGTTTTGTATCTAACTTAACTTCTTATTGTTCTGTAACTACCCTAGCTTCTAAACTCTTCTTTAAACTGGTTATAACATTTCACTGATTCCTTCATTAATTAATATGCTGTATAAAAACTGTCACATTTTGTATTTGAATAAACTAATGATTTTATCTTTTTTGAAAGGTATACTGTAAGGCATCTTAGGTGTATTTCATAGTTCTTTGGCCTGAGGAATTTAAAGTAGTGAGGAAGATTGGTCTACATTTTACTTCTCCTACTTTTCCCTTAATGTGTTGTTTTATCCTCAATTGTTTTGGAAATTAAGACCCCCGTCTACCTCACATCATCTACAAAAATTAACTCAAAATGAATCAAAGACCCGAATGTAGGAACTGAAATTAAAAATCTTAGACAAAAACCTAAGTGTAAATCTCTATAACCTTGGATTAGGCAATACTTTTTAAAATATGACACCAAAAGCACAAGTAACAAAAGAATGAATAATTGGACTTTTCAAAATTAAGAACTTAGTGCTGCAAATGATAACCTCAGGAGGTGAAAATTGTGGGTGAATGTGTGTGCACATGCTATTGCTCATATTTTTCAAGCCCTGCATTTAATGACATATTGGTAGTTTGAAACTGTCCATGGTGGCAAATGAAAATCAGGGCTTTTCTTTCTTTTCTGGAGATCTAGTTGCTAAACATTTACTAGAATATTCTTGGACATACATACATACATACATATACACACAAATTCAATTATGTGTGTGTGTGTATGTCCATGAATATTCCTTATCACTATGTATGCCAAAGTCTGAGGAATTTAAAGTAGTGAGGAGGGTTGAAACAGACTGGACTAGATTTTTTTATATGATAGTGATGAAAGAGCTATAAAACACACCCAAGATATATATACACCCAAAACTTGAACAGTATTCTATAACCAATCTCATTCTGATTGAGTGTTCTAACTAGACTAGCTTTCTTCCTGTACTCTCCTTTTATATAATATTCTTCTCTAATGTAGTCTCAACACTATTTTCAGAGTCATCTTTCATGTGAAGGTGCTCATAGCTTTCCTTTGTTTAATCTCCTTCAATATCTCTACATTATTTTCAAGATAAAGTTCACATTCTGTTAGTCATGTCAGACTGACCACTCCCTTCCTTAAACTCTTGTCCAGTTACTTTGAACTACTTACTGCTTGGAGGGCATCAGGTTTGCCTTGCTTTTGGGCCTATACATCTGCTAATTCCCTTGCCTGACATTTTTCCTCCTCCTTCTTTGTATGATTTATTCCACATGTGTGGATTTGGTTGTGATTATATATTAAATTCCTTACTTCACATTGCATTCAGCTTCTTGATGGCCAGCATTAGTTTTTATTTATTTCAGTATACTAGTATCTAGCACGTTTGGAACATTATAGGTGATCAAAAATAATTCTGAAATGTGTTGAATTTTGAGGAGAAATATCTATTTAAAAAATAACTTGGCCAGGCGTGGTGGTTCACGCCTGTAATCCCAGCACTTTGGGAGGCTGAGGCAGGTGGGTCACCTGAGGTCAGGAGTTCGAGACCAGCCTGACCAACAAGGTGAAACCCTGTCTCTACTAAAAATACAAAAAAATTAGCTGGGTGTGGTGGCAGGCGCCCATAGTCTAAGCTACTTGGGAGGCTGAGACAGGAGAATTGCTTGAACCTGGGAGGTGGAGGTTGCAGTGAGCTGAGATCATGCCACTGCACTCCAGCCTGGGCAATAGAGCAAGACTCCTTCTAAAAAAAAAAAAAAAAAGGAAAAGAAAAGAAAAAAAATTACTTACGATATTGGGGAAATAATACAAATGTTTTGATGTGTTTAAAACTTGTCAAGGTTGAATTGTACAGCATTTAGTAGACAGGAACAGAAAAGGCCAATATGAACGACTTCTGTGGAAATTGAGAATAACAATGGCGATTTACATTTGAGTAGCTTTAAGAACTTGTATTTGTGATGAAATATTAAATGAAAATGAATTCCAATTAAGACGACACATCTTCATTGTCTTAAACTCAACAACATGCCTAGGGATTTCTCCTTAAATATTAATTTCATGGAAGTTAGTTATGACATCAGATCATTTGAACTTCAAGGATATTGAAGGGGATATTCAAAAGGTTCTGTCAATTTAATCCAATGAAAAATTCCAAGAAAGGGAATTAGGTTAAATTGAAACTTCTCAACAACTACAAAAATTTAATTACTGTTTAACATTAAATACTTTAGAGAGAGAAAAATACAGAAAATATACTCACTACTTTATAAAATAATATATTTTTAGATTTATTCCTTTTTATA
Organism: Symphalangus syndactylus; assembly: GCF_028878055.3. Classification (NCBI taxonomy): domain Eukaryota; kingdom Metazoa; phylum Chordata; class Mammalia; order Primates; family Hylobatidae; genus Symphalangus; species Symphalangus syndactylus. The sequence continues at coordinate 99,619,446 of NC_072436.2, forward strand.
ATTTTACTTTAAGTTCAAGGGGTACATGTGCAGATTTGTAAACCCATATCATGGGGGTTGTTGTACAGATTATTTTATCACCCAGGTATTAAGCCTAGTATGCAATAGATATTTTTCCTGATCCTCTCCCTCTTCTAACCCTCTCTCCTCTGATGGCCCCAGCATGTGTTGTTCCCCTCTATGTGTCCATGTGTTATTATCATTTCACTCTCACTTATAAGTGAGAACATGCAGTATTTGGTTTTCTGTTCCTGTGTTAGTTTGCTAAGGATAATGTCCTCCAGCTCCATCCATGTTCCTGTAAAGGACTTGATCCCCTTCTTTTTAATGGTTGCATAGTATTCCATGGTGTGTATGTATCACATTTTCTTTATCCAGTCTACCATTGATGGGCATTTAAGTTGATTCCATGTTTGCTATTATGAATAGTGCTGCAATGAACATACATGTGCACATCTTTATGATAGAATGATTTATATTCTGTTGGGTATATACCCAGTAATTGGACTGCTGGGTTGAATGGTATTTCTGTTTGTAGGTCTTTGAAGAATTGCCACCTTGTTTTCTACAATGGTTGAACTAATTTATACTCCCACACATAGTGTATATAAGTGTTCCCTTTTCTCCACAACCTCACCAGCATCTGTTATTTTTTTACTTTTTAATAATACCTACTCTGACTGGTGTGAGATGGTATCTCATTGTGATTTTGATTTGTACTTCACTAATGATCAGTGATGTTGAGTTTTTTTTCATATACTTATTGGCTACATGTATGTCTTCTTTCAAAAAGTGACTATTCTTGTTGTTTCCCCATTTTTTAATGGGGTTGTTTTTTCTTGTAAATTTAAGTTCCTTATAGAAGCTGTATAATAGACCTTTGTCAGATGCATGGTTGGCAAAAATTTTCTCCAGTTCTGTAGGTCATCTGTTTAGTCTGTTGATAGGTTCTTTTGCTGTTCACAAGCTCTTTAGTTTAATTAGATCCCACTTGTGAATTTTTGCTTTTGTTGTAGTTGCTTTTGGCATCTTTGTCATGAAATCTTTGCCTGTTCCTATGTCCATAATGGTGATGCCTAGGTTATCTTCCAAGGTTTTTATAGTTTTGGGTTTTACATTTAAGTCTTTTAATCCATCTTGAGTTGATTTTTGCATATGGTGTAATGAAAGGGTCCAGTTTTCATCTTCTACATGTGGCTAGCCAGTTATCCCAGCACCATTTACTGAATAGGTCATCCTTTCCCCATTGCTTGAGTTTGTCAACTTTTTTGAAGATCAGATAGTTGTAGTTGTGTGGCCTTATTTCTGGGTTTTCTATTCTGTTCCATTGGTCTATGTGTCTATTTTTGTACTAGTACCATGCTGTTTTGATTACTGTAGCCCTGTAGTATAGTTTGAAGTTGGGTAGTACGATGCCTCCAGCTTTGTTCCTTCTACTTAGGATTGCCTTGGCTAGTTGGGCTCTTTTTTGGTTCCATATGAATTTTAAATTTTTCTAGTTCTGGTAGTTTAAGAGGAATAGCATTGAATCTATAAATTTCTTTGGGCAGTATGGCCATTTTAATGATACAGATTCTTCCTATCCACAAGCATGGAATGGTTTTTCATTTGCTTATATCATTTCTGATTTCTTTGAGCAGGGGTTTGTAGATCTCCTCATAGAGATATTTCACCTCCCTAGTTAGCTGTATTCCTAGGTGTTTTATACTTTTTGTGACATCTGTGAATGTGACTGTATTTGTGATTTGGCTCATGGCTTGAATATTGTTGGTGTATAGGCATCCTCATAAATGTTGTACATTATTTTTGTATCCTGAGACTTTGGTGAAGTTGTTTATTAGTTTAAGGAGCTTTGGAGCTGAGAATATTGGGTTTTGTTGATGTAGGATCATGTCATCTGCAAAAAGGGAGTGTTTGACTTTCTCTCTTCCTATTTGGGTGCCCTTTATTTTTTTCCCTTGCCTAATTGCTCTGGCTAGGACTTCTAATACTATGTTGAATAGAAGTTGTGAGAGAGGGCATCCTTGTCTTGTGCAAGTTTCAAAGGAGAATGCTTCCAGCTTTTGCTCATTCAGTATGATATTGGCTGTGGGTTTTTCATAGATGGCTCTTACCATTTATAAGTACGTTTTTTTCAATACCTAGTTTATCGAGAGTTCTTAACATGAAGGAATGCTGAATTTTACTGAAAGCCTTTTCTGTATCTATTGAGATAATCATGTAATTTTTCTGTCTTTACTTATGTTTATGTGATAAATCACATTTATTGGTTTGCGTATTTGGAACCAACCTTGTATCCCAGGGATAAAGCCTACTTGATTGTGGTGGATAAGCTTGTGATGTGCTGCTGGTTTCGGTCTGCCAGTAATTTGTTGAGGAATTTGCATTGATATTCATCAAGGATATTGGCTCAAAGTTTTCTTTCTTTGTCATGTGTTTGCCAGGTTTTGGTATCAGGATGATGCTGACCTCATAGGATGAGTTAGGAAGGAGTCCCTCCTCCTCAATTTTGAGGAATAGTTTTAGTAGGAATGGTACCAGCTTTTCTTTATATATCTGAAAGAATTCAGCTGTGAATCTATCTGGTCCTGAGCTTTTTTTTGTTTGGTAGATTACTTATTATTGATTCAATTTCAGAGCTCATTATTGGTCTGTTTGGGGATTCAATTTCTTCCTGACTCAGCCTTGGAACAGTATATGCATCCAGTAATTTATCCATTTCTTCTAGATTTTCTAGTTTATGTACAGAGTTGTTCATAATATTCTCTGAAGGTTATTTGTATTTCTGTGGGGTCAGTGGTAATATCTCTTGTCACTTCTAATTGTGGTTGTTTGGATCTTCTCTCTTTTTTTTCTTTCTTAGTCTAGCTAGTAGTGTGTCTATTTTCAGTTTAGTTTTTTTCAAAATAACAACTGGATTTGTTAATCTTTTGAATGATATTTTTATGTCTTAAACTCCTTAAATTCAGCTCTGGAGATGAGAAACTTGTTGGGAACTGGAGTAAAGGTGATTCTTAGTTTTTTTCTTTTTTGAGATGGAGTCTCGCTCTGTTGCCCAGGCTGGAGTGCAGTGGCATGATCTTGGCTCATGCAAGCTCCACCTCCTGGGTTCACGCCATTCTCCTGCCTCAGCCTCCTGAGTAGCTGGGACTACAGGCACCCGCCACCATGCCCGGCTAATTTTTGTATTTTTTGTAGAGACAGGGTTTCACCATGTTAGCTAGGATGGTCTTGATCTCCTGACCTTGTGATCTGCCCACCTTGGCCTCCCAAAGTGCTGGGATTACAGGCATGAGGCACCACGTCCGGCGATTCTTACTATGGTTTAGCAAAAAACTGTAGGCATTTTGCAACTGCCCTAGAGATCTGTGGAACTATGAATTTGAGAGAGATGATTTAGGGTGTCCAGCAGAAGCAATTTCTAAACAACAAAGTGTTCAAGAGATGACTTGGGTGCCTTTAAAAGCATTCACTTTTATGTATTTACAAAGATATGATATGGAATTGAAACTTATGTTTAAAAGAAAAGCAGAACATAAACATTCAGAAAATTTGCAGCCTAATGATGTGACAGAAAAGAAAAACCCATTTTCAAACCAGCTGCAGAAATTTGCGTAAGAAACTAGGAGTCAAATGTTAATCACCAAGACAATGGGGAAAATCTCTCCAGGTCATGTCAGAGGTCTTCACAGCAGCCCCTCCAATCACAGGTCCAGAGGCCTAGGAGGAAAAAATGGTTTTGTGGGCCTGGCCCAGGGCTTTGCTGCTTTGTGCACTCTCTGAACTTGATATCCTGTGTCCCAGCTGTGACTCAAAGGGTCCAAGGTACATCTCAAACCGTGGCTTCAGAGGGTGCAAACTCCAAGCCTTGGCAGCTTTCACATGGTGTGGAGCCTGTGGGTGCACAGAAATCAAGAATTGAGGTTTGGGAACCTTGGCCTACATTTCAGAGGATGTATGGAAACACCTGGATGTCCAGGCAGAAGTTTGCTGCAGGGGCAAAGCCCTCATGGAGAACCACTGCTAGGGTAGTGCAGAAGGGAAATGTGGGGTGCAATCCCCCACACAGAGTTTTCACTGGGGCACTGCCTAGTGGAGCTGTGAGAAGAGGGCAAACCATTCTTCAGACCCCAGAATGGCAGATCCACTGACAGCTTGCATCGTGCGCCTGGAAAAATCATAAGACACTCAATGTCATCCTGTGAAGGAACCAGGAGAGGAGCTGTACCTTGCAAAGCCAGAGAAGCAGAGCTTCCCAAGGCCATGGGAGCCCACCTTTTGCATCAGCATGACCTGGATGTGAGACATGGAGTCAACGGAGATCATTTTGGAACTTTATGATTTGACTGCTCTGCTGGATTTTAGACATTTTGGGTCCTCTAGTCCCTTAGTTTTGGCCACTTTTTCCCATTTAGAGTAAGTGTATTTACCCAATGCCTGTACCCCTACTGTATCTCAGAAGTAATTAACTTGTTTCTGATTTTACAGGTTCTTAAGTAGAAAAGACTTGCCATGTCTCAGATGAGACTTTGGACTTTGACTTTCGGGTTAATGCTGGAATGAGTTACGACTTTGGGGGACTGTTGGAAAGGCATGACTGTGTTTTGAAATGTGAGGCTATGAGATTTGGGAGGGGCCAGGGGTGAAACTATATGGTTTGGCTCTATCCCCACCCTAATCTTATATTGAATTATAGTTCCCATAATCTCCATGTATTGTGGCAGGGACCCAGTGGGAGGTAAATAAATCATGGGAGTGGTAACCCTAAAGCTGCTGTTCTTGTGATAGTGAGTGAGCTATCATGAGATCTGATGGTTTTTAAAGGCCTTTTTCCTCTTTACTCAGCACTTCTCCATCCTGCTGTCATGTGATGCAGGATATATTTGCTTCCCCTTCTGCAATGATTGTCAGTTTCTTTTTTCTTTTTCTTTCTTTCTTTCTTTTTTTTTTTGATATGGAGTCTCACTCTGTCACCCTTGCTGGAGTGCAGTGGCATAATCTCTACTCACTGCAATCTCTGCCTCCCAGGTTCAAGTGATCCTCCTGCCTTAGCTTCCCAAGTAGCTGGGATTGCAAGCGTGTGACACCAGGCCTGGCTAATTTTGGTATTTTTAGTAGAGATGGGGTTTCACCAAGTTAGCCAGGCTGGTTTTAAACTCCTGATCTCCAGGTGATCCACCCACTTTAGCCTCCCAAAGTGCTGGGCTTACAGGTATGAGCCACCACACCTAGCCTCATTTTTTGAGTCCAGCCATGCAGAACTGTAAGTTAATTAAACCTCTTTCCTTTATTAATTACCCAGTCTTGAGCAGTTTTTTATAGCAGCATGAGAACAAACTAATACAAAGTCTATCTGCTCCAGTGCTGAGTTCAAGTCTTAACTATCTTTGTTATCTTTCTGCCTTGATAATCTGTCTAATACCGCCAGTGAGGTGTTAAGTTTCCCACTATTTTCGTGTGGAAGTCTAAATCTCTTTGAAGGTCTCTACGAATTTGCTTCATGAATCTAGTTCCTTCTGTATTGGGTGCATATATATTTAGGATTGTTAGATCTTCTTGTTGAATTGAACTCTTTACCATTAATGTCCTTTTTTGTCTTTTGTTATCTTTGTTGATTTACAGTCTGTTTTGTCTGAAATTAGGATTGCAATCCCTGCTTTCTTCTGTTTTCCATTTGCTTGATATATTTTTCTCCATGTCTTTATTTTGAGCATCTGTGTGTCATTGCAGGTGAGATAGATTTCTTGAAGACAGCATATCCAGGGGTCTTGTCACTCTGTGTCTTTCAGTTGGGACATTTGACCTATTTACATTCAAGGTTAGTATTGATATGTGTGGATCTAGTACTTTCATCATGAGTTAGCTGGTTATTACACAGGTTTGTTTATGTGGTTGCTTTATAGTGTCAGTGGCCTGTGTACTGTGTGTTTTTGTAGTGGCTGGTAATGGTTTCTCTTTTCCATATTTAGTGCTTCCTTCAGGAGCTCTTGTAAGACAGATCTGGTGGTAGCAAATTTCCTCAGTATTTGCTTGTCTGAAAATGATCTTGTTTTCCTTTGCTTATGAAGCTTGATTCCACTGGATATGAAATCTCTTTTCTTTAAGAATGTTGAATATTGGCCTCCAATCTCTTCCGGCTTGTAGAGTTTCTGCTGAGAGGTCTGCTATTAGTCTGATGGACTTCCATTTGTAGGTGAACTCACTTTTCTCTCTAGCTGCCTTTAACATTTTTTTCTTTCATTTCAATCTTGGAAAATCTGATGCTTATTTATCTTGGGGATAATCTTTTCATGAAGTATTCTACTGGGCTTTTCTGCATTTCCTGAATTTGAAAGTTAGTCTCTCTAGCTAGGTTGGGAAGGTTCTCATGGATGCCATCCTGAAATGTATTTTCCAATTTGCTTACATTCTCCCCATGTCTTTCAGGAACAACAATGAATTGTAGATTTGGTTTGTTTACATAATCCCATATTTCTTTTCTCTTTTTTTTTTTGTTTTCTGAGACTGAGTCTTGCTGTGTCACGAGGCTGGAGTGCAGTGGCGTGATCTCGGCTCACTGCAACCTCTGCCTCACAGGTTCAAGTGATTATCCTGCCTTAGCCTCCCAAGTAGCTGGGACTACAGGCATGTGCCACTGTGCCCAGCTAATTTTTTTTTGTATTTTTAGTAGAGACAGGGTTTCACCATGTTGGCCAGGATGGTCTTGATCCCTTGGCCCTGTGATCTGCCTGCCTCGGCCTCCCAAAATGTTGGGATTTCAGCTGTGGGCCACTGCGCCCAGCTTAATTCCATATTTCTTGAAGGTTTTGCTTATTCCTTGTTATTCTTTTTTCTCTATTCTTGTCTGAATGTCTTATTTCAGAAAACCAGTCTTCAAGCTCTGAGAGTCTTTCCTCCACTGGGTCTATTCTGCTATTAATACTTGTGATTGCATTATGAAATTCTTGTAGTGTGTTTTTCAGCTCTATCAGGTCAGTTACATTCTTTTCTATGCTATTTTGTCTGTAACCTCCTTCATTGCTTTATTATGATTCTTAGCTTCCTGGAATTTGGTTTCAACATGCTCCTCATCACAACAATCTTTGTTCCTATCCATATTCTGAAATCTATTTCTGTCATTTCACCTGTCTCAGCTTGGTTCAGAATTTGTGGTTTAGAAGTGGTGTGGTCATTTGGAGGAAAGAAGGCAGTCTGACTTTTGAGTTGTTAGGGTTCTTGCCCTCATTCTTCCTTCTGTTTTTGGGTGATGTTCCTTCAGTCTTTGAAGTTGCTGGTCTTTGGATGGATTTTTTTCTTTTATCTTACCTAATGACCTTGAGGGTTTGATTGTGGCAGGAGGTGAGTTCATCCAACTGGCTTCATTTCTGAAGATTTTACAGGGCCAGTGCTCAGCTCCCAACTCCTGGACTGTGTGCTCTAACTCTTGGGTGCCTGTATTGGGCCCTGAATTTGTTCTCTGACTCCTCAAAGTTAGGAATACACTGCTCTGTAGGAGGCTGGGGTGCTCCCAGACAGCTCACCACACTCTGATGGGTGGTGTCAGCCAAAACGTTTTGTAGTACTGTGACAACAGGATGCATCCTTATTTACATGTGCCAGCAGCTGTGTCAGTGACCGCACAGTGGGGACATGCTCATTGGCTGTGGCAGGGTGCTAGTGGGTGCCAGGGTGCTTGCCTCCGTGTGGGCATTCACGACATTCAGCATCTTGGCTGGGAGTGGGAGAATGCTGGTCACTGCATGTGGTGGTGCTAGTGGTGGTGTTTGCACGGGGATGGGGTGCTGGTGGGCACAGGTCTGTGTGCCTTCTCTGTGTGCCTAGGCAGGGGTGGTTGCTCAGAGGAGGGGAGGGCCTGCTGTTCTCTGTGCCTGTCTGTTGAGGGTCAACACTGCTGCAGCAGCGTTGGTGCAAGGATACGGTACTGGTGGGGGAAGGGCTGGCTGGCTCTGTGCCTGTCAAGGCTCAGACTGCAATGTGGTTGGTAGGGGAGGGAGGGTAGACTGCACTCCTGCTGCAGCAGTGGCAGGGCATGATGCCTGCACACATATGCACTTGTGGGGCAAGGAAGTCAAAACCCGCCTTCAAACATACACACTGGGAAAATAATGTGGGGAATTTCTTTGGGCCCAGGGGTTGCTGCAGTGTAGGGAGAGAGTGGTGAACTGGTGCTAGCCATGAGGGCCACCTTCCTGGAGCTCTTCACTGATCAGGCATGGTCCGCTAGCACAGGAGCTATGATGCTGGCCCCAGGGCACTTGAGGCTGCCTGCAAGTAAATGCTCTTAGGCTGGGGTCCTGGGAGAGGCCAGCAGACCAAGGGGATCTCAGATCAGATTGGCCCCATATGATGGCCAAGGCTGTCCTGCAGAGTTCAGGTCTGACACTTCCCCTAGGGTTAAAGTCTTCTTTGGAAGCAAGTAAAACATAGAGGATAGTCATCCCTGGCCACGTCCTGTTACAGACACTTCTGCACCAAACCCTCTGGGCTTCATAGCAGCTAGCTCCTGATAGAGGAGGGGTAGGATGCCCCTACCATTCCCTTAAGCAGCTCTCCCTTCCAACTTAGTGCATGTGGTGGTTGAGGGATCTCCTCCTGCCAGGATTCCAGAGGTCCATGGTGAGAATGGGTTGCTCTCTCTGCCAGTTCAACACATCCATTCCCCTGGGAATCACTGGGGGTCAGGAATGAGTCCCAGTGCATGGCAGCTCTGTGCAGTACTCCCAGCTTCCTCCCCCTTCAGCCCAGCTTCTGTGTCTTTCCTCCATTTACACTCAGTGCCTTGCACCTGAAGTTCTGTTAGGAGTGCACCAGTCATCTTGGTTCCTTGGTGGCAACAGTTCCACCCAGCTCCATCTAGTTGGCCATCTTCTAGCAGGTCTAGTCTTTCTAAAATATTAAATATTATTATATGTGGTGTTAAATGCTAATGAGTGCAAAAAATGCTGGAACACTGTTTTGTCTTAAAGTTCTTGGCTTAATAAGAGAGAATAGTTCCAGTCATAAAGCATGAAAGCTATGATTATTTATTAAAACAGTGTACTTTGATGATAATGATGATGATGATGATGTGATTGTGAAGACAGTGAAGATATAGGGACTATGGTGATAATGATGGTCACTGAATAATTATTTTGTCTCAGATGATTTGAATATTGAATCCTCATTGAATTATGTTGATTCTCCTGGGAAAATATGTTTTTAATCCTGGTTTTATAGATGACAAATCTGAATTTTACAGAGTGAGTTAACACAACTTTCTCTCAATTACTAAGTAGTGGATTTAGGTTTCCAGCAAAATCTATTCAACTGTAGAGCCCAATTTTTCCTAGTATCTCCTGGAATTTTAATCAGAAAAAGCAGATGTGTTTTAGTCCTTGGTCCATTTCACTTCCTATTAAGTTAAAGAACTTGAGGCAGTGAACACTTATTTATTTACTTGCTGGTTGTTTGTTTGTTTAATTAATTAATTTATTGAGACAGACTCACTCTGTTACCCAGGCTGGAGTACAGTGGTATAATCTTGGCTCATTGCAGACTTACCTCCCATGCTCAAGTGTTCCTTCAGCCTCAGCTTCCCAAGTAGCTGGGACTACAGGCATGTACCAGCATACCTGACTAATTTTTATATCTTTTGTAGAGATGGGGTTTCACCATGTTGCCCAGGCTGATCTCAAACCCCTGAGCTCAAATGATCCACCTGTCTCGGTCTCCCAAAGTGCTGGGATTACAGGCATGAGCCACTACACCCATCTGTGAGCATTTCTTTGAGCCTTAGCTTTCTTAGCAGTAAAATAGGAATAATAGTATCTGTCTTATGTATATCTTATGGCTTTTGCAAAGATCAAATAGGAAAAGACATGAAGAGCTTTGCCCATAAACTATGAAGCCCTTTGTGAATAATTCTCATTTTAAGACTCTACCAGCATGTTATTACACCCATGATAAAAAAAATGAAAATGCTACATTTTGCTAAAGTTGCAAGGGCTTATCACAAAGGAAAATACAGCAAACTATATAAAATGAGGTTATATTGTATATAGGCTATAAAGTGTAAGAAGTCAAGAAAAGTTACTTTCCATACTTGAATTTGAGAAGCCTGTACCCTAAGATATGTTTACTAATTCTCTGGGTCCCATTCCAATATTTCTGAGTATTCTCCTCCTGTGGTTCTACTTACTGTTAGATGAGGACTGACATGAAATATGTATAGCTACATTCATGGGTGTATGTGAAGTAAAGAGACCTAAAAGTACATGCAGTGTGTAAAACTTAGTTCCTGATACTAATATTTACAGTAATTGGCTCTTTCAGGAAACACTTTTTTAGAATCCTCTCACCAAAGAAGACAATTTTTTAACCATCTAGAATAACACCAAAACGATATATTGGCAACTCTGAGAAAATGGGAAAATCCCAAACCCCAAAGATTTCTGAAGAAAATCTGGAAAGTGGCCAGGTGCAGTGGCTCATGCTTGTAGTCCTAGCACTTTGGGAGGCTGAGGTGGGCTGGTCACCAGGTCAGGAGATCGAGACCACCTGGCCAACATGGTGAAACCCCATCTCTTCTAAAAATACTAAAATTAGCTGGGCGTGGTGGTGAGTGCCTGTAGTCCCAGCTACTCTGGAGGCTAAGGCAGGAGAATTGCTTGAACCCGGGAGTGGGAGGTTGCAGTGAGCCGAGATCGTGCCACTGTGCTCCAATCTGGTGACAGAGTGAGACTCTGTCTCAAAAAGAAAATCTGGAAAGCAATGGGACATGTAGCCTGCATCATATTTTTACAGCAAAACAACTTTAAGAAACAATGAACAGACTTCCTTCTTTTTGTTTTTCTTGGTATCTGAAAAGATCTTATAAATCACTCAAACCATAAAGCAGAGAGTCTTTGCAAATCAGTAGAGAGAAAGTAAAAAATACTGTCAAGAGGAAACATACTATACTGATCTATTCTGCCTTCAAATTTGTTTCCACGGAAAACAGTATGTCTCCTTTTGATAGGGGAATTTTGATCTCCTTCTCTCTGGCCTTGAAGGCATCTGGACACAGATAAATAGAAAAGAGCTTAAGCATTCAAATGCATATTTAGCATTATGTTTGCCACAAGTTAAAGGCCATTATGCAACTACTTTATAAATACTGGCAGCACGCACCTGAGATTCATTTCCTCTAGAATATGCATTGGTTTGATTTGCAAGATATATTCTACTGCTCACATTTCCAAGACACAAGTGTGTGTATATATATATATATATATATATATATATATATATGCATATGTAACTGTGTATGAGACACCAAACTATTAATTCACTGGACTAATGATAGACAATACCAGTAGTTATAAGTGCTCTTTAAAACACATTCTACTGTTTCTATAATGCTTCATTCTTTTAATTTTATTGAATACAATAGTTTTCATATATGTGTAAAATGTAATTGCCGTCAGTGATTTCAGTGGCTCAAGGAAAGACCATTTTCTGTTCTCAAACTTCATCTCTTTGACACTGATGCCTAAAATTTCCATTATAATGGATAAAATAAGGTATTCCACACAGAAATACAGGTTTAAAGGCAATAACTTTGACAGCAGCTATATAATATCTTATATTCATTCACATCAAAATGTGAGTATCTGTCATTAGGACTTTCCTGAGGCTGAGAGAAAGCAAGAGTGAGCAGAAGGTAATGGAAAAGCTCTACAATTAGGTAACCTTGTCTACAAATATTAAGCCTTCGTCATCTAACAAGGTATGCATAAACAATATTGACCAGATTTCTTATGCAACAGTATTTCAATCTTCTCCTCAGATGTCCCATTGTATTGTATACCTGAATAGAGGTGAAATGCAGGCAGTGTGTTTTCATTTTAAAAGTCAAGCAGCAGCATGCAGCACTGATGGTTTTAAAAACTACTTTTACGAGTTTAAAGATGTTGCAAAGTCAAACAGCAACATAAAACACTGATTTTTTTTTAATAAAGTTTTTCCAAAACATTAAAGAGATTCCACTCAGTTTTGGCCTTTGCTGATGATAATTTAGCCTTTAATTGAAACTTTTCTTGACTGTATGTAATCTGTGCATGTAAATGTGTGTGTGTGTGTGTGCACGTACGTGTTTCTTGCTGTTTTTAATCTCTGATCTTAATCTTTTACGTTCAACAGTTTTACTATGATGTGGCTCAGTATGATTTATTTATATGTTTGTTCATTTGCTGTTTTTTGAGAATGGGTATTCAAAATTTGTATTTTAGCAAATTTAGGATTGGGGGTATTATTTTGTTAAATATTCTCCCCCAGCCATTCTCTTTTTCTTCATTTTCTAGGGTACCAATTACACATCTGTTGAACTATTTGATATTATCTAATAGGCTCTGAGATTCTGTTCATGTTTTACTATCTTTTTTCTCTTTGTTTTTCATATTAAATAATTTTTTCCACCTATATTCAAATTAACTTACTCTTTCCTCTGTCACCTATATTAAGATGTGCAGTTCTTATAAGAAATTTTAAATTTCAGATGTTGTATTTTCCATTCTAGATTTTCATTTATTTATTTATTTTTTTATACTTTAAGCTTTAGGGTACATGTACACAACGTGCAGGTTTGTTACATATGTATACATGTCCCACATTGGTGTGCTGCAACCATTAACTGGTCATTTAACGTTAGGTATATCTCCTAATGCTATCCCTCCCCCCTCCCCCCACCCCACAACAGGCCCCGGTGTGTGATGTTCCCCTTCCTGTGTCCATGTGTTCTCATTGTTCAATTCCCACCTATGAGTGAGAACATGCAGTGTTTAGTTTTTCTGTCCTTGTGATAGTTTGCTGAGAATGATGGTTTTCAGCCTCATCCATGTCCCTACAAAGGACATGAACTCATCTTTTTTTATGGCTGCATAGTATTCCATGATGTATATGTGCCACATTTTCTTAATCTAGTCTATCATTGTTGGACATTTGGGGTGGTTCCAAGTTTTTGCTATTGTGAATAGTGCTGCAATAAACATACATGTGCATGTGTCTTTATAGCAGCATGATTTATAATCCTTTGGGTATATACCCAGTAATGGGATGGCTGGGTCAAATGGTATTTCTAGTTCTAGATCCCTGAGGAATCGCCACACTGACTTCCACAATGATTGAACTAGTTTACAGTCCCACCAAAAGTGTAAAAATGTTCCTATTTCTCCACATCCTCTCCAGCACCTGTTGTTTCCCTAGTTTTTAATGATTGCAATTCTAAATGGTGTGAGATGTTATCTCATTGTGGTTTTGATTTGCATTTCTCTGATGGCCAGTGATGATGAGCATTTTTTCATGTGTCTTTTGGCTGCATAAATGTCTTCTTTTGAGAAGTGTCTGTTCATATCTTTCACCCACTTTTTGATGGGGCTGTTTTTTTCTTGTATATTTGTTTGAGTTCATTGTAGATTCTGGATATTAGCCCTTTGTCAGATGAGTGGGTTGCAAAAATTTTCTCCCATTCTGTAGGTTGCCTGTTCACTCTGATGGTAGTTTCTTTTGCTGTGCAGAAGCTCTTTACTTTAATTAGATCCCATTTATCAATTTTGGCTTTTGTTGCCATTGCTTTTGGTGTTTTAGACATGAAGTCCTATTTTGAAGCAAATTCCGTACAACTAGTAGTTCCACATGACAGAGCATGAGAATTCCAGAATGGGAAAATTTGACTTGTGTCCTATATCCTTAATGATTTTGTAGCATTTTTAAATGAACAGTTCTCCAATGACAGGTAAGAGAAAAATGTGTATCCTCTTAAGCTTTTCTATTCTTACAAAATAGGAATAGTGTCAGTAGATGACTAGCCTTGTTATCTAATGGCCCCCAGAAAAAATAATTACAGGTCACTTGTTCCAAACAAAGTCAATATTTCAACCAATCTATAATGTATGCTGTCATATGGCAAGCAACCTCAGTTGTTTATATGTTCATGTTTGTATTAGTTATCTATTACAGCATACCAAATTACCCCCAAAATTTAGTGGCTTAAAACAGCAAAGTTTCTGAGCATCAGAAATCCAGAAGCAGCTGGATCAGGGTAGACATGGAGTCTCACGAGGTTGTGGTCAAGCTATTGGCCAATGGTGCAGTCATCTCAAGACTCAACTGGAACTGGGAGATTGACTTTCAAACTCATTCAAAGATGGTTGGCATGCCTCTGTTCCTCATCGGCTATTGATTAGAGGCTTCAGTTCCTTGCCATGTGGGCCTCTCCACAGGGCTGCTGACATGTCAACTTCTTCCCCCCAGAGAGAAAGAGAGAGGAGAGAGAGAGAGAGAGAGAGAGAGAGAGAGAGAAAGCAGGAAAGTACATCTAAAATGGAAGCCACAGTATTTTTATAACCCAATCTTAAAAATAAAATCTTGGCTGGGTGCAGTGGCTCATGCCTGTAATCCCAGCACTTTGGGAGGCTGAGGCAGGTGGATCATCTGAGGTCAGGAGTTCAAGACCAGCTTGGCCAACATGGCGAAACTCTACTAAAAATACAAAAATTAGCTGGGCCTGGTGCTGGGCACCTGTAATTCCAGCTACTCGGGAGGCTGAGGCAGGAGAATTGCTTTAACCCAGGAGGCAGAGGTTGCAGTGAGCCAAGATCACGCCACTGAACTCCATCCTGGGTGAGAGAGTGAGACTCTGTCTCAAAACAAAAAAAGAAAGAAAGAAATCCCATTATTTCTGCCACATTCAATTTGTTGAAACTGTCCATAAATTCAACAAATACTCAGCGGGAGGGGATTAAACAAAGACATGAACACAAGGAAGTAGGGATTCTTGGGAGCCATCTTAAACACTACAATGGTGCAGCAAGTTTATACTGAAGGATTCACTAGGAGGAATCGACGCTTAAAGCTGGATGTATTTTAGAGGTATAAAAATTTCTCATTGCCAAGGATACATCTATTTTATTTATCTTGGTTACATCTATTTTACATTTTTCAAGGCTTAAATTAGTTCAGTCGTGTTTTATGTTATTGGAACTTGAGTTCCAAATCATTAGTTGATGCATGTTTCTCAGTAGGTCCCTTATTTGCTTATTTAAAGACTCACTACTGACTCTAGGGGCTTCCATTTTAGTAAAACTTTGTTTTGTACTATCTTGTAAATATTAAGAAATTATTTTGTAAATATTAAGAAACTTATTTTACTAGTAGCTTGAACAAATTATTAAAGATATAGTTTTACTATTAACCGGCATATAGGCCAACTATACCTCAAGTATTGGCCAGGAACTACAATCTCACATTATCTGTACACAACATTTTAGCTCAGTTTAGAGAAACCAAATATTCAAATGATTGGCTGAAGTATATGTAGTCCACTTGTCCCTCTAAATACTCAAAAATCAGCATTAAGTGTGATTCTTATACCTCTTGTCTAAACTCCCAGAGGGATTATCTTTGGGAGCTCTTTTAGGGCAGGCCTGGTGGTGACAAAATCTCTTAGCATTTGCTTGTCTGTAAAGCATTTTATTTCTCCTTCACGTATGAAGCTTAGTTTGGCTGGATATGAAATTCTGGGTTGAAAATTCTTTTCTTTAAGAATGTTGAATATTGGCCCCCACTCTCTTCTGGCTTGTAGAGTTTCTGCCGAGAGATCAGCTGTTAGTCTGATGGGCTTCCCTTTGTGGGTAACACAACCTTTCTCTCTGGCTGCCCTTAACATTTTTTCCTTCATTTCAACTTTGGTGAATCTGACAATTATGTGTCTTGGAGTTGCTCTTCTCGAGGAGTATCTTTGCGGCATTCTCTGTATTTCCTGAATTTGAATGTTGGCCTGCCTTGCTAGATTGGGGAAGTTGTCCTGGATAATATCCTGCAGAGTGTTTTCCAACTTGGTTCCATTCTCCCTGTCACTTTCAGGTACACCAATCAGATGTAGATTTGGTCTTTTCACATAGTCCCATATTTCTTGGAGGCTTTGTTCATTTCTTTTTATTCTTTTTTCTCTAAACTTCTCTTCTCACTTCATTTCATCCATTTGATCTTCCATCACTGATACCCTTTCTTCCAGTTGATCAAATCTGCTACTGAGGCTTGTGCGTTCATCACATAGTTCTCGTGCCGTGTTTTTCAGCTCTATTAGGTCCTTGAAGGACTTCTCTGCATTGTTTATTCTTGTTAGCCATTTGTATAATCTTTTTTCAAGGTTTTTAACTTCTTTGCCATGGGTTTGAACTTCCTCCTTTAGCTCAGAGTAGTTTGATCATCTGAAGCCTTCTTCTCTCAACTCGTCAAAGTCATTCTCCATCCAGCTTTGTTCTGTTGCTGGTGGGAGCTGCGTTCCTTTGGAGGAGGAGAGGTGCTCTGATTTTTAGAGTTTCCAGTTTTTCTGCTCTGATTTTTCCCCATCTTTGTGGTTTTATCTACCTTTGGTCTTTGATGATGGTGACGTACAGATGGGGTTTTGGTGTGGATGTCCTTTCTGTTTGTTTTCCTTCTAACGGTCAGGACCTTCAGCTGCAGGTCTGTTGGAATTTGCTGGAGGTCCACTCCAGACCCTGTTTACCTGGGTATCAGCAGCAGAGGCTGCAGAACAGCGGATATTGGTGAACAGCAAATGTTGCTACCTGATCATTCCTCTGGAAATTTTGTCTCACAGGAGTACCCGGCCATGTGAGGTGTCAGTCTGCCCCTACTGGGGGGTGCCTCCCAGTTTGGCTACTCAGGGGTCAGGGACCCACTTGAGGAGGCAGTCTGTGCATTCTCAGATCTCAAGCTGCGTACTGGGAGAACCACTACTCTCTTCAAAGCTGTCAGACAGGGACATTTAACTATGCAGAGGTTTCTGCTTCCTTTTGTTTGGCTAAGCCCTGCCCCCAGAGGTGGAGTCTACAGAGGTAGGCAGGCCTCCTTGAGCTTCGGTGGGCTCAAGGAACCCAGTCTGAGCTTCCCGGCTGCTTTGTTTACCTACTCAAGCCTCGGCAATGGCGGGTACCCCTCCCCCAGCCTCACTGCCACCTTGCAGTTTGATCTCAGACTGCTGTGCTAGCAATGAGCGAGGCTCCGTGGACATAGCACCCTCCGAGCCAGGAGCAGGATATAACCCCCTGGCATGCTGTTTGCTAAGACCATTGGAAAAGTGCAGTATTAGGGTGAGAGTGACCCGATTTTCCAGGTGCTGTTTGTCACCCCTTTCTTTGACTAGGAAAGGGAATTCCCTGTCCCCTTGTGCTTCCCAGGTGAGGTGATGCCTCGCCCTGCTTCAGCTCATGCTTGGTGTGCTGCACCTACTCTCTTGCACCCACTGTCCAACACTCCCCAGTGAGATGAACCTGGTACCTCAGTGGGAAATGCAGAAATCACCCATCTTCTGCGTCGGTCACACTGGGAGCTGTAGACTGGAGCTGTTCCTATTCGGCCATCTTGGCTCCACCTCTATTTCTTTACTTTCATGTCATTATTTTTCTGCCAAGATTTTGTGTATTTGCCAAATACACATTTACTTTTTTTTAATGGGGAAGAGTTATCTTAACCAGTTTAAGATCCTTGTCTCCTAGTTCCAATATCGTTCATTTTGAGGTTCGGACAATTTTCTTTATTCTAGAATGTGGTTTATTTCTTTGGTTGTTTCAAGTTGGGTAATTTTGTATGATATCCTAGATATTGAGAAAATTAAGTTGTGGAGAATATAGATCATTATGTATTGAAAATTATTGTTATTCTTTTATTTGCCAAGCAATTATCTTATTTATATTTGAACTGAAAACTCTATTTTTGGGGGCAAGCAGCTCCAGTCTAAGTTCAATTTTTTGGTCATTGGTTGAGCTTATTTGAATCTGTTTCTTACGTGAGTGGTTCTGTCCCTAGTCAGGGATGTGGGTGTATAGAATTTGGGAATTTCTGTCTCTTTTCTTTGATCACTCCACTTTCTTCTACGATCATGATTTCTCTAACTTTGGTTTTTCCTTTGGTACCTTTACCAACTGACATGTTGCACCTACAACAATTGGCCATAGGTTAAAAGCTACAAAAATGGAATTCTCTTTGTACAATGCTCCTCCTCAAAAGAGTGCCTTTAGATTGCTGGTTTTGGCATTATGGGCATATTTTATAGTTGTTTTATAATGGTGAATTATTCTGGTAGATTTGCTCTATTCTTACCAGAAGTGGAAACCAATAGTCTTTAAAAAATTAATTGTCAAAATGCTTATATTATGTTGAAGGAACAGAATGAATGTGTTTATTATAACCAGTTTATCTGCTTATCACAACATGCCCACTTGAGGTCACAGAAAAATCAGCAGATTTGTAATTTTTTCTCTTTCATAAAAATCATACATTGGCTGGGTGCAGTGGCTCACACCTGTAATGTCAGCACTTTGGGAGGCCAAAGCAGGCGGATCATGAAGTCAGAAGATTGAGACCACCCTGGCCAACATGGTAAAACCCTGTCTCTACTAAAAATACAAAAATTAGCTGAGCGTGGTGGTGTGCGTCTGTAGACCCAGCTACTCGGGAGGCTGAGGCAGGAAAATCACTTGAACCCAGGAGTTGGAGGTTGCAGTGAGCCAAGATCGTGCCACTGCACTCCAGCCTGGCAACAGAGTGAGACTCCAACTCAAAAAAAAAAAAAAATACACCAAATATCTCTTTGGGTTTAACATCACCTTTCTGTACTCTCCTATGATATAACTAGTGTACATCTATGCAATAGAAAAAAATTTCATGGTCATTTCCCATGTTATTGTACAGTAGTAGCAGATTGAATTATTAAAAGAAGAACTTATCTAAATTTGGGACTTAACTGCATTCACAATATTTATTCTGTCTTTTTGAAGATAATTTGATTTAAATAAATTCCTTGACTATGAGGGTGGGTGTGAGTGTGTGGGTTTATGTGTGTGTGTGTGTTCTGGCAGAGGGTAAAGGAGAAGGACTGGATGAGAAAAACTTGAAGAAAGGCTTAGCTTTCTTTTTAAAGATGAATACAATTGTAAAATGTAGAGAGTTTAACACCCAGGAAAAACATCAAGAATTATTATGCATAAACCTGATATTAAATAAATATATCAGAGTCTTAGCAAGAAGCAGATATCACAATAAATAAAAGATACTAAAAAGAATTTAATAAAGAAACTATTCGCATAAGATATTGGAGGAGGAAGAAGCTATCACCAAAACCTAGTAAACGCTGTGATCATAGGAGAGGGTTGCTGTATGGAATCAGTGATCAAACATACTATCCAAATTATTCAGACCAGGTACAGCAGCCTGTCAGAGAAGGAGCAGAGGGGAAGTAGAACCCAAACTTCATCTTCTGTTTGTGCCTTTTAATGGCTAAAACTAATTAGAAGCCAGGCGATGCAGTTGCCTGAGACCAAGCTCCTAAGACATAGAGTAAACAAGGGAATACAACGGATGGACAGGGGCAAAAGGAGAAGAGCACACTTGGATCACTTGCTTTTGCTAAAATTAATGTACATTTGAATTTTTATATGGGAGTTAACTGATATTTGCATATTAGCAAAGTTAAAATCACCTTCGCTAAAATGAAGAATGAAAATGCCGTGCAAACCATAGAAGTAAGTTCTGCCTGTAGATGTACCAGAGTATTGGATCATCTCTTTTCCACTTTTATTCTATGATGTAAAGTTAGTAGGTTTTGATGGTTGAGAGATGAGAAAGTTTTGAGGTCATGGCCAGGCTCTGTCACATACTAAGTACTATATAAACTTGGGCACTTACTAAATCTCTCCGAGTATTGGTTTCTAAGGGGTAAAATGGTGATAAGTGGTTTGAAAGAATTAGATGTGGTACTCTATGTAAATTAAGGTATATATAAATTTATCAATAATTATTAGTTATTCTTAAAGATGTGAGATTATTAATGATGTCATTATTTTCCTAACTTTAATCCTAAGAATATGTTTTTTAAAAACAAACTGGTTGCTATATCAAAATAGGTCATTTGGCTTCCCTAATAAAAATAGTGTAGCTGGGTGTGGAGTTCATGCCAGATACTGCTTTATGGGCCAATGTGGGGAGGCTGGTGGTATTTCCACACTGTGATTATGCTGGTTTCATGGTTCATGATTATATATTTTGAAATGCCTGCGTCTTCTAAGCCATAAACCACCTTAATTTATTTTCAAACTTAGAACGACTGATTGGTAGGAATAATAAAAACAACTTTGTCTGATTGATTTTGAAATAGGTAAGTTTCTGGCCAGAAATGGTGCCTCACGCCTGTAATCCCAACACTTTGGGGGATGAGGTGGGCAGATCACGAGATCAGGAGTTCACGATGAGCATGGCCAATATGGTGAAACCCTGTCTCTACTAAAAATACAAAAATCAGCTGGGCATGGTGTTGCATGCCTGTAGTCCCAGCTACTCGGGAGGCTGAGGCAGGAGAATCACTTGAACCCGAGAGGAGGAAATTGCAGTGAGTCAAGATTGCACCACTGCACTCCAGCCTGGGCAACTGAGCGAGATTCAGTCTCAAAAAAAGAAAAAAAAAAAAAAAAGAAAAAGGTAAGTTTCCATCCTAGTTCTAAGTGTGGCAAAGTTATTTTTGAATCTATTTTTTGAAATTTTGGAATAATTTTAGATAGTTTAGAAGTTTCAAAGATAGAACAGACATTTCCTGTACGTTCTTCACTCAGATTTGCCTAATGCTAAGCATCTTACACAACTATGCTGCATTTGTTAAACAAAAAAATTAACACTGGTACACTACTGTTAACTCAAGTACAGGCTGCTTTTAGATTTTTCTAGTTTTTTTTTCCCCCAGTAATGTTCTTCTTTTTGCTCCAGAGTCAATATGCCACGCTGCGTTTGAGGCAGAGATATTTTGCTTTCTTAGATTTCTTATTTTATTTGTTTGTATTTTGGGGAAATACAACTACAGATGTGTAGAAAAGAAAATATAACTTAGGCTATACTAGTTTCCCAGGAGATCCCATAACAAATTGCCACAGGTTTGATGCCTTAAAACAAGATAAATTTTTATCTGATTATTTGTAACATATAACATTGATAGGTACAGTATAGGTTCTCATAGGTGTTAATCCCAAATTCCTTTTGTCAGGATTAGAAAGCCACTAAAGACTCCATTCATGTTTTAAACAACTAAACAATATAAATGAAACATTATTATACACATGAATTCAATCTGGAAATTGAAACAAACCATGAATGAACAGTTTTATCTATTTTAAAGGGCATGTGTAATACTTACAATAGTAAAGTGTGTGCTATTGCTACAATTTCTATCTAGTCTTTTGTAATCCAAGCATATTATTTAATTTAGATAGAATGTTTTAATATGATCAGAAACTTCAAATTTGATGGTGGATGTGATCTAAAATAATCATCATAGCTGAAACAAGGAAAAATGAAAAGTAAAACTATTTTCTATAATGCAGTAGCAATTGAGAACAGACTCATAAAATATTTAATTTTTATTGAAGTGATCTAAACCTGGAAGCATAAAGTACTGTGTTAGACTGGTGTTTAGAGATTTCTAGTCTACCCTCAGTTCACAGACAAAGAAGACAAGAAACTGAGGCTTAAGAAGCTAAGGGGCTGGCTTCTCTCATTCTTGTTCTGCCACTATATTTTAAAAGAGTTTGGTAGTGAGAGAGCTTACTGCAGAGGGAGTATAGTGGCTAAAGGTCTGGCCAGAACTGTGTTCACTTTCCAGTTTCCCACCTAGGAGATTTAGACCTTCTTTTATTGCCAATATCTTAAATTGTAAAGTTGGGATAACAACTCTCTTCCATTTAGGGATGAGGACAGGATTAAAGGGTTGGTACTATGGTACTATTAATGAATTTGATCATTTGCATAAAGCTCTTTTTAAAGCCTTAAATTGATGCTATATAGACAGTAAATGGTTGGATTATAGTTATAATATGGTTGCATTGATATGGTTGTATGATAAAACCAGCCCTGGCTCTGGAATCCAAGAAAGCTGGTTTTGAATCAAGTTTCTTTCATTTTATCTGCATAAATTGGGATTTTTTTTTACTTCTCTTTTTATTTTTTCTCATTTGAAAAACAAAAAGAACAATGGCAGTATCGACTTTATGGGAATCTGGGGGTACATTGTAGGAGCTAACCCCTGGAAATCAAGAATTAAATGAATATACACATTCCATCATGTAACCATGTTTATATTAATAAGCACACTTATGCAATAGTGATGGCAAAGGCAAATGACAAACTGGGGACAATGAAAATGTTTGCATACAAATAAAACCTTCCATGAGGGCAACTCTACATTTGATAGTGCATGCAATGTCACAATGATCTTTGAAAAATGAGGTATTCTTAACAATTTCCTAATCTTATTTTAAAGTAGGAAAATCAATATAATATATACCAAAAATGCAGCAATGAACAGATATAGCAAGTCGTGAGTCTTCTTAGTTTTTATGTAATTCAAGTACTGAAGGTAATTTTTAAACACTTGAAATATCACCAAGTGTTCTGTGCAAAGGATATCTTTCCTTATTACATTTTGTACAAAGTAAAATGAGACTATTGGGAACAGTGTGCAAGAAAGGAATTCTGCCTGTTACAGACTGTCAGAATGCCTTTACCAACCTGATACAAGGGCATTGCTTTTTTTTTAGCAAGAATATATTGCTCTAGAAGTCTCATAGCTGGATGTTTGAGGGCAGATTATACTAAGTATAGAATATACTGTCAATATTAACCTAAATAGCTTAGTTTGGAACTTGTAAAATAGTGCAACATATGGTAATGACATCACAAGACCTCATCTGTGATACTACTACTTGAAGTAATTAAAGTTACCTTGTTTCTGTAGTCTTATAAATTTCCAGACTAATCATTATAAAGGAAATGTGCCTTACATTTAAAGGGAATGCTGGGTGACAAAACTGGGTAACAGTTCTTTGACAAAAGGAACTGTCAGGAATAAAACAAACAAATGCTGTTATAATGTTGGAAAATGTTAATATTTGAGGATTAAGCTCTTGCTCAGTGAAATTTTTTTACACTGCTCTAAGATGCAGTGTAACTAACATCCTGTATTATTTAGCGTGCTTACCTATCATTTTTGAAATACTATACAGTAATGCCACTAACATTGAACTCATTATTTATTTTCTATTAAGTGAAACCACACTTATATATACCACTACAATAAATTTTTAGGCAGAGTAATCTTTAGGGAGAAAAATAATTTCTTGTTAAATAATATCCACAAGAAAGACTAAGGCCACATTTAAAAAGGAATGAGAGAAATACATACGAAAATGACTTGAAAGAAAGTAGTCATCTTACAATATCAGTAAAGGCATAATGTACTTATTCATTAACTATTTATTCAATAACAATTTATTGATCACCTATGACATGCCATGTGTTTTTATGGAAAATATTGTTAAGTGAGAAAGATTGCAATTTTGAGAAGTTCACAGATTCTAGCCTTCTATAGTTCTTAGAATAAATCCCTTCAGAGAGACAACATAGCTTCATTTATACTAGAGTGATGATGTTTACAATGCTGGACTTGTTGCGGGTGTCGTGCCCAATTTTTTAAGGGTCAGGTAGAAGGATTACTTAACTATAATTATGATAGGATTTTATTATCTTCGTTGACAATCTGTAAGTTTACATTGCTAAAAAAATCTCTTTTTCTGGCAGTAAGGCAGGATAGAAACCCAGACCCGCCCTCCCCATGAACACAACAAAATGTAGGGTAGACACATTTTTAAATAGGTTGGTGCTGGCAAGCAAGCAAAAATAGCCAAAGGCTGAATAACTGAGTAAAAGAGGGAACAAAGAGAGGTGATCTGAGCAACAAGGACTGTTTTCATGGAAAACATTTGCAAAATCCAGTGGACTTGAGTCAGTTTGTGGGCATTGAGTGATGTGGAAGACAGGGGTAGGGAGTTTAATAGGAAATCCTACTTTACTAAGCTGGGAGGAACCTTGAGAACACAAAAATAAGAGTACAGAAGTGAAAATACATCAGGAATTGAAATAAATATAAATAGACTGAATCTAGCAGTTAAAGAAAAAATGGCCAAATTGAATAAAAATACAAAATTCGGGTGTTCAGCGTTCATAAGAAACACACCTAAAACATTAGGATAAAGAAAGGTTGAACATGAGAGAATAGAAAATGTACATTGGGCAAATCATACTTAAAAGAAAGCTTTGAAGGCTGGGTGCAGTGGCTCACACCTGTAATTCAAGCACTTTGGGAGGCTGAGGCAGGTGGATCACTTGAGGCCAGGAGTTTGAGACCAACCTAGCCAAAATGGTGAAAACTGTCCTACTAAAAATACAAAAATTAGCCGGGTGCCATGGTACACGTCTGTGGTCCCAGCTACTTGGGAGGGTAAGGCAGGAGAATCACTTGAACTGGGGAGGCAGAGGCTGCAGTGAGCTGAGATAGTGCCACTGCACTCCAGCCTAGGCAACAGAGTGAGACTCCAACAAAAAAAGAAA
Organism: Symphalangus syndactylus; assembly: GCF_028878055.3. Lineage (NCBI taxonomy): Eukaryota > Metazoa > Chordata > Mammalia > Primates > Hylobatidae > Symphalangus > Symphalangus syndactylus. The sequence goes on from NC_072436.2 coordinate 99,643,893, forward strand.
GCTTTGCAGATATATAAACAAGATAGACTGTAGGTGAAAAGCATTCTGGAGATAACATGATTTCATTTAATTTCAATTCACCAAGAAAGTATAATAACTTAAATTTGAATCCAAGAAAGACCATAGCCTTTATCTCTCTCTCTCTCTCTCTCTCTAACCAATAGAACTTTAAATAGAAATAAATATGTGTTATAGTGGAGTCTTTAACAACCTCTCATTAATTTATATATCAAGATGCCCTCCTAAAAAGTTAGGATACAGAAGACTTAAAGCCCAGTTAATAAAATTCATCAAATAGGTAGCAATAGAGTACTGCACTCAAAAAGTTAAGTATATGGTATTTTCAAACAAACTCACAGAGGGCATTTAAAAAATGCTCATATACTAAGCCACGAAAGATTATATCATTTACAATAAAAATCTGATCAAGATGTAGGAACTCAATCTAAAAGGTATCTAGCATAAGCCTGATACATTTAGAATGCAAAAGCTTCTAAATAATGTATATATAAACAAGAAACCATAAATAAAAAATTTAAATTATGTAACTAGACAGTAACAAAAAACTAAATATTACAAAATAAATGTCAGTAGTGACTTAGCTGTATTATACATTAGAGAGGAATTTATAGGCTGTATTAATTTTCTATTGCTACTATTATGAATTAGCACAATCTTAGTGGTTTAAGCCAACAGAAATTTATGATCTTACAGTTCTGTAGGTTACAAATATCGTGTGGTCTCAGTAAGCTAAAATTAAGATGCCAGTGAGACTTCTCACACCACATCTCTCTGACCCACTCTTCCGCTTCTCCTCCATTTGTAAGAGCTCATGTGATTAGACTGGATGCTGTCAGATCATCCAGGATAAACTCTCTATTTGAAGATGAGATGAGTAACAGCTTTAATTCCAGATGCAATCTTAACTCTTTCTTGCCATGTAGTGTAACATATTCACAGGTCCTAAGGAGTAGCATGTGTACATCTTTGAGGAGCCATTATTCTGTCTGCCACATGACCTTAAATGCTTACAGAAAAAAGCAAGGCTGAAAATAACAACCTAAGCATTGAAATTTAAAAAAAAAGTAAAGCATAAATGAACTAAATGAAAGTAATATGGAACAAATGAAATAAACATACAATAGAGATGATCAACACCTAAGACTGAGTTTAACTGACTTACAAATACCAAGATTGATTAAAAAAAAAAGAAAGAAAGAAGTCAAAAAGATATAACTAGAAGTAATAAAAAATTATAAAAAGAATAATCAGAGTCATACTGAGAAATTTAAGTCAACACATTTGAAAACTTAGATGAAATGACAAATCCATAAGAATATAATTTAACAAAACTGTGCCAAGGTGAAAAAAATAGTTCCAAATCAAGGATAGAATTACCTCAGTAGTTAAAAATCATCCTGCAAATGTAATTTTCCGTAGAGATGGTTTTATATGGAACTAATCCAGTCATATATGGAACAAATAATTTTAATCATGGACAAAATATTCCCAAGAATAGAAAAAGTGATAACACTGGCTAACATATTTTATAATGCCAGCAAAACATAGTCACAAAAACCTGTCAAGGGCAGAAAAAGAAAACTGTAAATCAAATACATTATATATATGAGAAAAATTCTAAATAAAATTTTAGCAAATTAAAACTAGTCACCTATAGAAAAGTAACATGTCACTACTATTATCAATTTATCTCAGCAGCACAAAGTTTATTTGTTATTAGAAAATCATTTTATGCCATTTACCAAATTTAAGGAAATTGGAGGATTTATCATATGGCAATTTAAATATATTAATATGACAAAATACAGTATGTATTTCTTAACAAATTAGTAAGATAAGTTTCCTTTTAATATCTGTTAAAAGATATTTACCATTATGTAACCTACTGGAAACATCATACCTTTTAAGATTTGTATAAGACATTGGGTGCCTGAAATGGCTATTTTTTTCAAAACTATCCTTTCCTAAACAGGAAGAGAAGAAAAAATAAAAGATATATGAATTGGAAAATAAGATTCCTAGCTTTATTATTTCAGATGATGATTATTAAATAGAAAACCTCAAAGAGCACCCAAGTAATGCATTAGATTTAATAAGAGGGCATGGCAATTTTGATGGTTATAAAATCAATAATATAAAATTAATTGCATTTGTATATGCTAGAAAAAATTATTGGTGAGAAAAATTTAATAAAAGCTAATATACCAATAACATTACAAATAAAATGTGGCTAATAAATCTAAAAAATATATACAAAACTTTTATAAGGAAATTATAAAATTTATTATTTTTAAAAAGATCTATATCATGTTATTATGCTAACGGTAGGAAGCTTTAATATGGCAGCTATTCAGTTATCACCAGTTGACCTATATGGGAAACATAATGTCAATCAAGATGCTAATAGAGTGTTTTGTGAAACTTGAGAGATGATTTTTAACTTTATGTGGAAGAGGAGAAGTAAAATTGGTCAAAACGTTCCTAAGAAAGAAGAACAATTTGGGGTTCCTTGCCTTATCAAATATCCAACATTATTTTACGGTTATAGTAACTAAGTCTGCGTGACATGATGAATATATAAAATATAGATCATTGTAAGAGTGAAAGAGTTCAGTAAGAGACCCATGTATATATGAAATATTGATTTATGATAGAGTTGGCATTTCAGATTAATGGAAAAGGATAGATACATTAACAAATGTTGACTATATCTGAAAAGCAATTCCAGATGGAATAAGGCAGTAATGTGTTGATAAATGTTTAAAAACAAGATACATTCTCCTACTCTGCCCAGCCTAAGAAAACCACAACCAATCAAACAAACTCTGATTATTTTAGCACTAGCCAATTTCCACGTTGTAAATATTCCCATAGTGGCCCCTTTTAAGCTACTAATGTGATGTCAACCAGCTCCCCAAATTTCTGAAAATGTGATAATTGGCCCTTGTAAGTCAGCATGTGCTGTCTCAGTCACACCACTGATTATCAAGGTTTAAATATGAAAGGAGAAATTAATAGAAGACAATACGAAGATGTACATTTATGTCTTTAAAGTTGGAATGTATATTTTAAGATGAAAAAGAACCATAAATTATTGACAATTTTGATTACACTAAAAAACAACCTTTATTTATCATAAGGCGCCACAATAATGAAAACAAACTTTCTCAAAAGATGTGAACACAAATTATTTTTTCCAGAAAGTATTGAGAACTCTTACAAATCATTAGAAATGTGAGCAAAAACATAAACAGATATTTCCCAGAAACAGAAATACAAATGGTTAATAATAGTTAATAAGAATTCCAGTATCATAAAAGTCACAGAAATGCAAATTAAAACCATAACAAGATGCCATTTTCCTTCAACAAGATAGACAAAAATTTAAAGTCTGACAATATCAAGTGTTGAAAGAATGTGAAACAATGAAAACTCTTCTATATTAGGTTAGTGCAAAAGTAACTGCAGCTTTTGCAGTTAAAAGTAATTGCAAATTTTGCAATTACATTTAATTGGAAAAAACATAATTACTTTTGCACCAACCTATAGTATTTTGTGAGAGCATGAATTGAAAAAATAATTTTTGGAAAATAATTTGTAATCATTTAGTATAATTATTTTCCTAATTAGGGGTTTTTGACTGAGGTTCGCATGGATAGATCTCAGAGGATCTGTGTATTATATGGGAAAAACATTTATCTTTATTTTTACTGCATCTTTAATTTCTAACTGAAATTTACCATTTCCTTCAATTATGAGTAAAAGGAAAAACCTATAGTATTAGAAACATCTAGGTTTTAATAGCACAGAAATCACAGATGTAGTCAAATCACATTACAGTTATTGCAATATTCTCAAACATCACTTATGTTAATCATTTCTTAGAAATTATGGCAGTAATTATACTGTTGCTAGATTTTATTATTTAGTGGGATAATAAAGAAGAGCATTTGTGAGTATAACACATATTCAAGAAACAAAACATATTTAATTGTATTTTCAAAAAATTGGTTTAATTTTAAACCTATGTGTTTCATTTTACTTATTTAAAATGGGCCAAATGTTTAATTCTTCATAAAATTGTTATGAAAAGGCATCACAAGTTTCTATAAACTGCCAAAGGGCTTCATAACATAAAATATTTTAAGAATCCTTGCATATGTGTACAAATCTTAAATTTGTATAAGATTTATAGCAGCATGATTTATAACAATAGCATGGTATAATGCAGTGAAAATAATAAGCGACATTTTTAACAACATGGATAAATAGCTCAGGAAAAATATACTTAAAGTGTAAATTGTAAAATAACCACTAAATATTTATATTATAAAACACATTCAGAATTAAATAATATCTGCTTTAGGGATTCAGAAATGTCGTAAAACTATTTTTAAAAGCAAGGGGGTAACAAAGATAAGTTTGGACTGAGTGGATAGGGGTATTCAGTACTCTTCTAAAGCAAAGATAATATCCTCCAGTTAAAGTAGTGTATGGGTGCCATGTTGCTCTTTGCTTTTTCCTCTATGCAGATTTTTTAACTACTGATTTGAATTTAGTCAACATTTAACAATAACAATTTGCTTCTCATTTATATGCCCTTTACACAATTACATGAAACTTATAAAAGTCAATATGTTTCAGAAGGGCATATAAGGGAAGGGCTCATTTTCCATACTCCTCTTCCTCCTCCATGCTACAGATCAATTAGATGGTAAGACCTATTAGACAGAGGGATGCATTCCTTAAAGGATTACAAACTCATTAAAATATTTGGAAAATTAAGAAAAATCTGGTTTGAAAAGAGAATTTAGTAAGTATAAAAAAATCAGCCAATGAATAGAGAAGTATGACAAGCCATTTTTGCTTTTGTCTAAGGATGAACTTTAAGGGCTGGTTTATGGCTTCTCTGGCTGCTAAAAATATACAAATTAGAAAAACTTGGTATCTTCTAAAGAATCTTGAAGAATTTAGGTTCAAAATAAGGTTTTTGCTAAAGTGGTGGGTTACTGTTTATTTGTAAACAGAGGTTAGAATTCCACTAACCACATATTTTCTTGAATGAAGATGACACAGTCTCCATATACCTCAAACCAAAACCACATGATCCAAGCAGACCCCTGAGAATCAAAGGCGGCCACTTTTACATGGGAGTAGTTAATAAAAACTTTGCTAGGTCAATGTGGAAGCCAGTGAACCCCAAAGTGACTAGTCAGGGATATGATAGTTTAGAATTTGGAATAATCTTATTCTTCGGGACTTCTCAAATAGGTGAGTTTCTGATTGACATTTAAAACAGAGAATCATAAAACAAGCTTAGGAACTATCCTAATGATGCAAAAGTAATTAATTCTTCTTTTCCTTGTAGATAAAGCAATTAAGAAAAAGAAACAACTTACATTATTAATTATCATGCTTGAGAAAGCATGAAGAAAAATTTCCCCTAGTTTTAATAAAGCAATACTAAGAAAAACAAAGGTATATCGGATTTAAAGGTTTTGTTTTGTTTTATAAAGTCATAGTGACAGATCATTACACCTGAGACAGATGGCTGCATTGAGAAATCTAACAGACAATTATGTTCTTAAAATAATATTTTTAGCTATAGCACTTTTTTTGTTATGTGAAACAGATGCACATCTAAACATGGTTGTTTGCTTCATGTCATCAAAAATATTGTAAACATGATAATTATATACACAACCTTAATTTTCATATGTCCTAATTTTCAAATTATTAAATTATTTTGGTATTTCATCCAGTTTATGCAAATTCACACACACACCTGTGAGAAAAATGTTGTCCTTATTTAGTGTTTGAATATAAACAGAATATAAAATTACCTTGCCCACTGAAAGGAAGGTCTCTTTTTTCCTAATAGAAGTAGCAACCTCATTGTTTGTACTGATTATCCATTTTATTTCACAGTAAAAGCACATTTCAGGCATTATCTTTTCCTTCTCAAATATTGCAATGATACCACTTAATAGTACAATCTTGAGGTATTGTTTTTAAGTAACATACTGGAAATTGCTCTTTTCTGCAAAAATTCATAATTATTTAAAAGTTATTGTAAGCAAAGTCATGCTTTGTAATTGTGGAATAAGGTAGAAACATTCAACAGAAAAGAACATAATTAATGATAACATGACTAATTCTTAAAATCATGTACAGTTCTACTGATTAATGTTCTTGTTGCTGTGGTATGAATTGCCAAACTTTAAATTTTTATTTAAAACCAATCTAGTTTTTAGTTAGAAAAATAAGGTACAAAGACAACCAATACAGCTTTGCCTAAAGGTTGTAAATATAATGAAGATTCAAATATGACTATATTAAACTTAATAGTGATTGAAAATCCTTGATCCTAGATGGGAAAATTAAAAAAGCAGCTTTCCTGGAAAGGGAAATAGAAATTAATCTGTAAGATGAAAAGTTGAATATAAAATGACTTAAAGCAATATGATCAACTGATTTACATTCTGTACAATACTAACAAATACAAGTCTCGTACAATATCTTGTTGTTATCTGTAACACCAGATCTCTATAATACAGTGCATTAGAATAATAGTTTTTAAAAGTCTTGCAATTGTCAAGCTTACTCAGGAATCCTTGAACCCAAGGGAAGCTCTCAGAAGAGTTCAAATGCATCTAGTTGACAGATGCCACAACTGAGGGAAAGGACACATTTGTTGACTTCAGAAATGAAGCAGAGCCTATAGCGACTGTGGTGTTGGGCCTTTTCACCTCTTCTTTTGTAAAGAAATGTGTGGCAATGCTCAAGCATCTAGGGATTTGGAGACCTGTCACATGGAGAAACCAAACCAAAATAAAACAAGAAACAAAAAACAATAACAAAAAACTTACAGGTTGTCAAAAATGACATTGGATATCAAGAATCCTTTGAACAAAACCAATTTTATTTCTCCAGAGAGAAAACAATTCCACAGTCTACAAAAACTCAAGATTAAAGTGTTTCTAAATTATTAGGTCTACAAAGAAAAGATTCCCTGAATTTAAGGCTCAAGAGATTTTATTATAATTCTGTCAGCATTTTATAATGCTTACAGCATTAGTACTATAAACAAATGGTGTTTACTTGATTGATTTTAAAGTACACTTTCACATAATTTCAATTCTGGAGACTGTAGAGGAATAACAATTTAGTTCCCTAGTTGTGTTTTAAAGTATATGTGAACCCTGAAGAGAAATAGAGATTTTAATCTGCAGCAAATAGAGGTTTCCATTTTAATATTTCTAGGCGATAGCAAGTGAAACACTGATTTCATAACCTTAAACTCAGCATTTGTCTTTTTAGTTATTACTACCATGTAAACACCTTTGTTATATATGGAAATTAGTAATGGAGAACATTGAAATCAGAATTAATGTTTGTAAAGGACAGAATTTAATTATGTGGCTACTTAACTGCAGTTGTCACAGTTGATCTTTTTATGACCATATGATTTATGTAAGTGATACTTTAAAAAGGCAAGATATAATTTCATTTTTTGTAAAAAGTATTGTCTAATTAATTAGCACAGTCCCAGGGAAGTGCAATTCAAAAACACAATGAGGTTATCATCACACCCCGGTTAGAATGGTTATTATCAAAAAGACAAAAAATAACAAATGCTGGGAGAGGATATGGAGAAAAAAGAACTTTTATACACTGTTGGTGAGAATGTAAACTAGCACAGCCACTTTGGAGAACAGTATGGCGGTTTCTCAAAAAACTACAAATAGAAATACCATATGATCCAGTAGTCCCACTACTGGCATGTATCCAAGGGAAAAGAAATCAGTATTTCAAAGAGACATCTGCATCCTCATGTTTATTGCTGCGCTATTCACAATAGCCAACATATGGAATCACCCTAGGGGTCCAATAACAGATGAACGGATAAAGAAAATGTGGGATATGTTCACAATGGAATACTATTCAGCCATAAAAATGTGTGAAAAAAATGTGTGAAATCCTGACATTCGTGGCAACATGGATAGAACTGGATGACATAATGTTAAGTGAAATAAGCCAGAAACAAAATTAAACACTGTATGTTTTCACTCATGTGGAAGCTAAAGAAAGTTGATCTCATAGAATTGAAAAGTAGAAGAAAGGGTACTCAAGGCCGAAAGGGTAGAGGGAAGAGGGGAGTAGGGAGAGATTTGTTAAAGGATGCAAAGTTAAAGCTAGATAGCAGGAATAATTTCCAGTGTTCTAGGCCACTGTAGGATGACTATAGTTAACAAAATATATCATATAGTTCCAAATAGCAAGAGGAAGGATATTGAATGTCCCTACACAGAGAAATAATACATGTTTGAGATGATGGATATGCTAAATCCTGATCTGATTGCTATACATTATACGTATTGAAACATTACTATGGGCCCCATAAAAATATGTACCATTATTATATGTCGATTAAAAAGTAAAAGAAAAGGAAAACAAAATGAGGGTGAAATAAAGGCAATTCCAGATGAATAAAAGTAATAAAGTAAAATTAGAAAGTTTCCTTAGCCTTTGATTAAATTTACTTGCTTTTTATGCTTTAATTACAGTTTATGGAATTTGGAATACAGGAAGCCTATAAAGAAAATAAGAACTTTATCTACTACATAAATAAAAGTTAATTGTTTTCCTCTTTTGTTCTTTTTTTTTTAAATTTTACCTTAAGGTTTGGGATACATGTGCTGAATGTGCAGGTTTGTTACACAGGTATAGATGTGCCATGGTGGTTTGCTGCACCTATCAACCCATCATCTAGGTTTTCAGCCCCGCATGCATTACATATTTGTCCTAAAGCTCTCCCTCGTCTTTCCCCCAACCTGTCAACAGGCCCCAGAGGGTGGTGTTCCCCTCCCTGTGTCCATGTATTCTCATTGTTCAGCTCTCCCTTATGAGTGATAACATATGGTATTTGGTTTTCTGTTCCTGTGCTAATTTGCTGAGGATGATGGTTTCCAGCCTCATCCATGTGCCCGCAAAAGACATGAACTCATTCTTTTTTATGGCTGCATAGTATTCCATGGTGTATATATGCCACATTTTCTTTATCCAGTCTCTCATTGACGGGCTTTTGGGCTGGTTCCAAGTCTTTGCTATTGTAAATAGTGCTGCAGTAAACATACATGTGCATGTGTCTTTATAGTAGCATGGTTTATAATCCTTTGGGTATATACCCAGTAATGGGATTGCTGGGTCAAATGGTATTCCTAGTTCTAGATCCTTGAGGAATTGCCACACTGTATTCCACAATGGTTGAACTAATTTACACTGGGGAAAAGATTCACTATTTAATAAATGGTACTGGGAAAACTGGCTAACTATATGCAGAAAACAGAAACTGGACCCCTTACTTACACCTTATACAAAAGTTAATTTTAATTAGAGAGAAAACTGGTTACCTATCCATCCAAGTTAGCCCATTACTTTTTTTTTTTTTAACTAATGACAAATATGTTCCATTATCATAACTAGATTCCAGTTCCGAGTGTGTCAGTTTCTGGAAAAAAAAGATTTCTGTGCAGAGCTTATTTCAATCTTTGAAAGATGTACTGTGGTTCATTATTTCCATCTTAATTAATGTCTTAGTGTCTTAGTATCTCTTTCTTCTCGCACAGTTCCTTTGGGCTGCTAGGCACATGAATTCTTTATTCTTGCGACGATCTTACTATGTTTCTTAAGTAGAAGAAACTCATCCATTCTTTATTTTTTTTGCCATTATCAACCTCTAATGTAAACAATATTCTTTATTGCTGGGAAGAAATGCAAAAAATAGACTACAGGGTGTTTTGTGGAAAGACAGGTCCCCTTTGATTGGCAAAGACAATGGATAATGCATTCATCTTCTAATATACAGGCAAGTCGAGGGCCCCAGACTTTAGAACTTTAGATACGGAAAAGGTTAAAAAGTCAAATAGGAAAGAGAATTTTGTTGAAATGCTGAGCAAAAAATATTACAAATATTACAAAGTTGCCGTAACATTTCTGTGACAGTTAATCTCAGGGAACTGGAGATATCCCTCCTAAACCTAATTGTATATTTTTCTTTCTTTTCTGACTGAAGAAGTGATTAGACATAGAGATAGAAAGGACAGAGCAGGACTTACAGACATAATTTTTTTGATTTCACAAGAACACATTGTGCAGTGAAAGGTGAAATATGCCACATGTAAATGAAATTTACTTTATCATGAGTGACATAAAATCACTTATCATGGCCAGGAAATACATGGTTCCACTAGAATTCAAGGTGTATACACTGTTCTTCCTTGACAACATTCACCTTCTCAAGATCTCTAAAGCATATACTCAATCTTCAGGCAAACGTCTTATACACATTGTTTTCAAAGAAGATCCTGGTACAAGCTTAATTGGAGTGACCCGTTGTGTCTTGAATACAGGGAATCCAATGATTTACAATGACAAACAGAAATGCAGTTGCATCACAAGGGACTCACCTTGAGTGAAATTAACTTAAGGGGTAAAAACACACAGATGGAAGAATATTATGTTAAACACGATAATAGATTCAGCTTGCTATTCTATTTAAATCACGTGTGCTCTGGAGTGACCATGAGATGAGGAATTCATCTTTCCTTCTGTTGGTTTCAGTTCTCTCTCTCAAAATGTGAACATCTCAGGCTGAGGGTGGCTCTAGTCCTTTAAGATACATCGTTTTTGTATCTCATAGATCCCAAATGCAAGCCAACTTGCTCATCTGTTGTTTATTTGAAGAAAAAAAATCTGTCAGATCTAATGCAGGAGAAAAGATGGCAGTGTCAGACTTAATGAAAGATGTGTATCTTTCACAGATGGTTTATTAAAAGGTTGCCAAGGGTCCTTTTGGCCATGCATAATTTCCACCTTTCAAGTTAATTTTAGAGCCCATTTCTAGGTGACTCCCTGTACTAAAATTTCATATCCTGCTACAGGTAGGTCCTGGGCAATTCTCAAAATCTTTCAAGGTCATAGAGTAGAAGGGCACTGTAAATGAAGAAACAATGTTGACCAGAAGGACTAATATCTTTTTAATACTCTGTTGTTAATAACATTCCTTACAGTACACACCAGAACCACAATGTTTGTGAACTACTGTCAAAATAGAGACATGCCACTGCTTCTTTCTCCACATTAAATTCACGCCTAGTTTTTAAGCTTCAAAATTCCAGAAACTTCGAAAAGAGGACATTTATATTAAGATGGAATTTGAGAGAAATCAATAATGAGAAAATGATCTGAAGAATGGCACTCATTTAAGTGACAATGACATTAGACAATTCATTAACGGAATTCCGTGAAGAAATATATCGTGCTAATCTGGAATGTTACAACTAATATTTGGGCTTTAGAAATAGATCCTGTATGCCAAGATTCTTTTAAAATCTTTTAGAGTTATAGAGGCTGGTCTTTAAATTTTAAAATATTTATTATTCCTGTAAAATCCTGGGCAAGTCTAAGCCAAAAACAACCTCGTTACCTAGTTACAAAATTGTTATTTAAAAAAAGATTAAAAAGGAATGGAATGAATTATGAACAAGTGAGAATTCAAGAAATTTAATTGATTGTATATGACAAATAAGAAATGTGTTCAATTTCAGAAACTCCTGGATGTTATTCGAGAGCTGCAATATTTATTTATAAGGAATCAGATGTCTTTGAGAGTCTTTGTTGGGGAGCAAAGGATAAGACTAAGTGGCTTAGTTTTTCTATATATATAATGGTCTATAATATTATGGAAATAATATTTATTTTGATTTCACAAGAACACATTGTGCAGTGAAAGGTGAAATATGCCACATATATTATATAAAATGGAAATAATAATATAGAAATAATATATATATTATATATAATATATAAATATTTTTTGATTTCACAAGAACACATTGTGCAGTGATTTATAGATATATAAATATATAATATATATATAATATATAATATATAATATATAATATATATAATATATAATATATAATATATATATAATTTATAATATATAATATATATTATATATAATATATATTATATATAATTATATAAATAAATATATATATTATATATCATATAATATTATATAATAATATACTATAATATAATATATATAATATAGTATAATATATATTATACTATTATATATTATAATATATATTATACTATATTATATTATATATATTATGTATTATAATATATATTATATTTATTATATTATATATATTATGTATTATAATATATATAATATATAATATATAATATATATTATATATATTATATATTATATATCATATATTATATATTATATATTATATATATAATAGATATATTATATTATATACTATATATTATATATATAATAGATATATTATATTATATATATAATAGATATATTATATTATATATATTATATATTATATATAATAGATATATTATATTATATATATAATAGATATATTATATTATATATATTATATATTATATATAATAGATATATTATATTATATATTATATATAATAGATATATTATATTATATATATTATATATTATATATTATAATATATATTATATATTATTTTATATAATATATATTATACTATATTATATATATTATAATATAATATAATATATATTATAATATTATATATTATAGTATTATATATTATAGTATATATATTATAGTATTATATATTATAATATTATATATATTAGAGTATTATATATAATATTATATATAATGGTATTATATATAATATTATATATATTATAGTATTTTATATATTATAGTATTATATATAATATTATATATATTATAGTATTATATATATTATATTATATTATAATATATATTATATGATATATATTATATATTTATTTACATAATTATATATAATATATAATTATTTATATAAAATATATAATATATAATATATAATTATTTATATAAAATATATAAGATATAATATATATCTATATATCTATATCTATATCTATCTATATATATAGATATAAATTACAAATCAGGAAAATCTTCCACACATTTAAGTTATTTAGTTATTTGAGACTTCATAGTAGCTTATAAATGACACTTTGTATCAGCTTCAGTGCAAGGATGCTTTCTTCCTTAATCAGTGCATGCTTATTTGTTACTGCCTTTTAGCTGTTCTTTCAGAATGGGGAGTTACCAGCACTCCTAACATCAGGGCCAAAAAATAGCTACATTCCTTGGAGCTGGCAGGTGCGGAGGGTAAAGACTACGATGGGAGTTGGAATGATTAATGAGGTTCCTGGGATTTTTGCTGTTTTAGAAGTGTCATGTTTTTGTTCTACTGCTTAGTTGAATCACCTATTCCTGATCCCCTCCCCTCTCCCTCCCGCCCTCCATTCCTCTTTCCCTCCCTCCTTTCTTCCCCCCTGCCCTCTCCTCCCCTTCCTTCTCCTCCCCTCCCTTCCTCTTTCTTCCCTTCCTTATTCTGACTCTCTTTCAGATCTTAGCCTATGGGTCTCCTCAGAGGAGCTTTCTCAGACTGCCCATTCAGAGTTAAGTCATTTTATAATATCTGGTGCATAAATTAATTAATAAACTTAATACTGTATATCCCCAGGGTTTACTTGTTAATGTCCCTCACTGTGTCAGAAGTTTCTCAAATTTGTATTAATTTCCTGTTGTTACTGTAACATATTACCACGGATTTAGTGGCTTTAAATAAAACATATTTATTATCTTGGAGTTCTGGAGGTGAGAAGTCAGAAATGGGCCTCATTGGGCCAAAATCAAGGTATTGGCAGAGCTTCATTCCTCCTGGAGACTCTAGAGAAGAATCCATTCCTGTGCATTTTCCAGCTCTAGAAGCTGCCTGTGTGCCTTTCTCATACCTCTTTCTCCATTTTCAAAGCCAGTAGCATCATCTAATTTCTGATTCACTGTGGTCCCTGCTTTTGTTTTCACATCTCTTTCTCTGACTATACTGCTTCCTGCTTTTCTTTATAAGGACCTTTGTGATTATATTGGATCCCCCTAGATAATCTCAAACAATGTCTCCACTTCAAAGCCCTAATCACATCTGCAAAGTAACACATTCACAGAGTCCAGGGATTAGGATGTGAACATCTTTGGAGAGGGTGTTATTCTACTGACCCCCAAGTAGCGCATTATTTTTTTATTTTTTATTTTTTTTGAGACAAGAGTCTCACTCTGTCACTTAGACTGGAGTGCAATGGTGTGATGTTGGCTCACTGCAACTTCCACCCACCAGGTTCAAGCAATTCTCTTGCCTCAGCCTCTTGAGTAGCTGCGACTACAGGAATGCGCCACCATGCTCAGCTAATTTTTTGTATTTTTAGTAGAGACTGGTTTTCACCATGCTGGCAAGGCTGGTCTCTAACTCCTGACCTCGTGATCCACCCACATCGGCCTCCCAAAGTGCTGGGATTACAGGCATGAGACACCACATGTGGCCAGCATGTTAATTTTTGAATAAAATCTAAGGTCTGATCAAATGTGATATATTGTAGATGTTCAGTGAACATTTAGTAAGTTAATAGATAAACAAGGCCTGTTAATACAGTGCCATTCAAATGACAAAATTATAAAAGTATGCTGTAACATTTTACCCAATTACCTTTCCAAATTACAATATTTTCAATACAATAAAGAGTTTCAGGGGCCAACAGTGTCATTGGATACAAAACTCTTTTAGGGGTGGTAATTCCACTTTGTGAAGAAACTCAGATATCTCATAATGCAGTTGTCCTGTAGGAAATAAAACGTGAAATGTCATCATACTTGGTCTACTCCACAGAAGAGCTCTATTTTAAAGAGAATGATGCCAAGAATCCTGGCATTCCTCTCATTCTTGGTTCTGCCCTATTTTCTGTTTCACAGGCGTTCCTTCCCCATAGTTTTGTACCATGATTTTTAAATTACAAACTGCAAGACATTAAATTAAAATTATGATTATAAAGCATTCATATTTTCTACCTTCACGCTACTTTAACTTTTCAATAATTAAAACTATATATTTCATTTTCCAACAGGCCTCTTTTGGAATCTAACCAGAACTCCCTTTTATCTGAAAGCTCAGATTGTCCTTGAGGCCGAGTAACCACACAACCAGAAAATCTCATGAGTTCTGTGGTGTAATATAGTACTTATTGGAGCTCAGAGAAATAGTTGCAGCAGTTAATACTCTCTATGTGCTAGGTATTCTAAAAAACATTTACAACGAACTTTATTTGTTTATGAATATATGTCTTTGTTTATTTCTGTCTTTAAGGGCAGAAGGTGAAGTTATTCCACAGCTCACTTTTGTCACGTCCCTGTGCAAAGTCTATTCTTTCTTTATTGATTGATTCACTTTTATTCTTACTCTTCATTCGCAGTTTCCTCCCCTGTGGCCTATCACTCTAATATGTTTAATATGTACTTTTGAGTTTTTATGTATTCTCTTAAATTGTCATTACAGTTTAGTATGTTTTTGTCCACAAACGTAACTTACATAAAATACTGTGTTTTTACTCTTCTCACTAAAACACTGGCTTTTTAAATAGTTCTCCATGTTGCAGAGAGCACATCTAATTTGCTTCTAACAGATGGATAGCATAGTACTCTATAGTGTAAGTCCGCTCTGTTTTCCTTATTTGTTTATTAGCTATGAACTCACATATTGCCTTTAACTATCTGTTTATATAAACAACACAGTGATGCATACCATTAATAATCTAGCGACTGTGGGTTTTTTGCGAGGATTTCTTTTTGATACAAACTCTGGATTAATATTGCTAGGTCAGCAATTTTGACTCAAGTAAGTACCTCCTGTGAGCTTTCCAGGATGCCTGTATCAGCCTACTTCCAACCAGCAGTGCATGAGCATTCTTGCTTCATGTCCTCACCAACATATGACATTCTCATTTATGCTGATCCATAAGCTATAAAGTATTATGTTACTGTTTTGAGTTTCATTCCTCTCATTACCAGTGAATATGAACATTTCTTTATATTTTTGTGGATTGCCCTTGAACATCCTTTACCCATTTTTCTATTGTGTTTATTGAGCTCCTTTTGTTGTTGTTGTTGTTTTTGTTGATTTCTTGGATAGTTTTGTTTATTCTATGTATTGACCACTTCTTAATTTCAGATGCTACCAGTGTCTCTTATTGTTCCATATTTATATCCTGTGCTTGGGGTTCTGCAATAGTCATTTCTTAATGGGGCATTGGTTACAACTTAAAAAAACTCAAAAGCTGGGCATGGTGGCACACACCTATAGTTCTATCTGCTTGGGAGGTTGAGGTGGGAGGATTGCTTGAACCTAGGAGTTTGAGGCTGCAGTGAGCTGTGATTGTGCCATTGTACTCCAGCCTGCATAGCAGAGGGAGACTGTATCTCTTAAAAAAAAGAAAGAAAAAGGAAACAGCTCAAATACATACATCCACCAGAATTATCAACTAATAGTTTATAATGACTCAAGGGAATAGATTACAAATAAATCATCACATTTATTTTATGGGTATAATAAATAAAAGCTTTATTTTCTATGCCTGCATTCAATCAGGTACCGTGTGTGATGGCATTAGACTGCATCATCTAAACCAAATAGAAACTAACTTTTCCAGAATTCTTTTTTCTTTGGGTTAGAATTGATCATTGAAAAATATTTCATGAAGTTTGGAAGGTGGATATGAAACAGCAGTCGATTTTACATTTTCAAGGTCTGTGCAGGGTGCCAGACTCTGCCACACATCACGTGGCGGTTCCTAGTCTGCGGACTCACCATGTTTACAGGGAGCAGCACCAGTGTCTGCAGCTCTTGCAGCTCATCACCTCCTTCTTCAGCTCATCTGATCTCTTGATGAATTTCCTTCTTCAGAGTCTATGTAATTAGTATATAGCAGTATGGTGAAAGATGGTAGCTTCACCGGAGGGTCACCTGCATTATCAAGGGTGAAGGAAATTTGAGATAGATATGAGTTCCATTTGCTCATTGCTTTGTTGTATTTTAACATATAGATTTCCTTCACAACTGCCAGCCTGACAACTTCAGACTTAACACCACATACAAAGACAATAGTTTTGCATAGATTTCTCCACCAGTTTTCATAATTGCATAACAATCTAATCCCCATAGTAAATCCCTTATTCTAAATCACTCACAGTTTTTCTACTTCTATGACTTCATTCTGGTTGATGCAGCATAGGTACATTAGATATAGAAGTATGTATTTATGAATATAGGTGCAGAAACTTACTTAGCACTGAATCATCCTTGGGGTATAACTCTAAGTAGGCAAACTGTAAAGCATTGTTTTATAGAGGCAGATCATTTAGTAGAAAATAAAATCAAGTATGTAATGACACTCCCAAGAGCAAGAACCTTTAACCTATTATTTGGTTCATTATTTTGAATAATGGCCCATTTGGAAATCTCATAGAAAGCTGTGGCTCCCTTTCCCCCTTCTTCTACCCCCAAAAGTACAATGTTTTGCAGATTTCTGTAGGATGTTCACAGATCTCCTAAAGCCCGTAGATAGAACCTTAAATCATTGAGAGGTTTGTGAATTCCAGGGTGAAAACTATCCTCTCCTAGTCTGAGGTATACATTTTGTTTCTTATCGGTTTGTCTGCACCTGGTTAACTCATTTATTTAGAACCTGGTTCTAATGTAGATCAGATCACATAATCAACCTATTGTAGTCCAGCTGTCTTAGCCCTTTCAGCTAACACAGGTTGAATAACTTTTACATGCATGCTACGAGTCACAAGCAGGATCTAGTGAGAACATAAGGATGACCAATGAAAATTTATCTCTACCAGCCGTAATTAACTGAAATTTTTGCCAACAGGGGGCTGGTGGTATTATTTTGTACTCAAAGTGACAAACTCTACATTTATAATCTGGACAATAGTTCCTTGTTTTTGAAGCCAGCAGTTTATGATAAAAAGTTAAACTGTCCAATGTTCTTTGACAGTTTTCTCCAATTTATGTTTCGGTATGACTGCCAGAGTCTAGAAGTCCAGGAAGTTTCCAGTCACCCCTGTAGAACACAAAGCAAACATGGCCAATGGCAAGGATTTGGTGATATTCAGCAAAATTTGGCTAAGGTGGGTTCATATATAAACTATTGCTTTTCCAAGCAGAGAACAAACGATACCAGACATTGATATGGAAGGAAGAACAGCTAATTCAAAAGCTTTCTGTAAGTTTCTCTTTGGAGTAAAAAATTCTCATTTATTTTTTAAAATGATGAGCAATCATTTCTGATGAAAAGGTGAACAAAATACATATTCCTTAAATAATTAATTAACAGAGACTACATAAAATAAGGCTATAAACTAACCTAACCATTCTACTTTGTAATTTCAAGTTACACCCAAGGAGATGAAGGAAGAAATGAGATAAAGAATGATTGTACATCCTTGTGAAATACTGAGGTCTCCTAAAGAAAAGTTAATAAAAACTGATTACATGGCCATACTGATACATTTTCTAAGAATTTTATGGTATCAATGTTCCCATTAGGGTACTTCTAACCAGCAATGGGTTTGGGAAACAGGAAGGAGATTGTCCTTAAAAGATACGGGCTGATTTTTTCCTTTTCACTCTGTGGCTACATTAGACACAACAAATGGTTACTTAACCCCACTATATTCTGGATTCTCTATGTGTCTTGTTACTTACTCTTTTCTCCTAAATTCAGAAAATCCAAACCACCTTCTTTTAAAATACTAAGGGACGTGGGGAAAGGAGAATGAGAGGTGGCTTCTCATGAGTACAGAGTTTCTCATTGGGGTGATGAAAATGTTCTGGAGTTGGATCATAAAGATTGCTGTACAACCTGCAGGCATACTAAAAGGATTGAATTGTGTGCTTTAAATGGATTAGTTTTATAACATGTTAATTATATCTCAATTAAAAAATAAGATCCTATAATAAAAAGACCACATAAAAACAAAATTCTCACCCAGTGAAACTGGAATCTAGGCCTTTCTCCTTTTCTCAGCATTTGTCTTCTCTGCTATTCTTCCTGTTCCATCCCTACCCTCCAGACATCATCAGTGAAACCTGTTCTAGTGCAACCAGCCATCCCACTTTGCCTGGGACTGTCCAGTTTTAGCACTGAAAGTCTCACATCCCAGGAAATCTCTGTCATGGGCAAATCTCAATGGTTTGATTGGTCACCAGGCCTGTTGCTAAGGTAATTCTTTTTTAAATGTGAAGGGCCTGCATTGTATTGCCAAAGCATTTCCATTTCCTCTATTGCTAAGATACTTCTCCCTTTCCCCTTTTCTTCTTGGAAGGATCAGGAAGGACTTTTGTGGGCACCTCGGCTCATGCTCCTTAGTTCAACAGTTTAACTGAAGCCATGATTCTTTATATCACAGCTTTGGTCTAGAGTTCACTACAATATTAGAATATTTGAGTATGTTTATCTAACTGATTAAATATAAAATTATTTGCATTTCCTAAAAAGATAAGAAATGAGAAAAGTATTACTTTTTTCCTTAAAACATAATTAAAACTATTCCTTTTTATAACCACTAAAACTCAGTGTTCCTGTTCTTTGTATTCGTCTGCTTTGGAAATAAATAGTGAAAATGTCTCTTAACATCTTTCAGGTTGGAATGGATCCTCTCAAGGCCAAAACAGATCTGGGTTATGAAAGCTGATTCACTTCTCAGTTTGAGGCTTCTCAGAGAGTATAGAGAATATGAGATAGGTAATAAAGGACTTAGCCCCCATGTTAGCATAATTCATTTGAGTTTTCATTTGTGCTGCAGGAATGCAGAGAGGATACAATTCCATACCATCACCTCTGATTTTGTCCTACATCCGGAAATATGTGGAGGCTTTCATATTTCTGAAGTCTTCAGACCTACTGTTACAGCTAATTGAGCCAATTATTATTTTTGTTTTTGAGACGGAATCCTCTGTTACCCAGGCTGGAGTGCAATGGCACGATCTTGGCTCACTGCAACTTCTGCCTCCCCGGTTTGAGTTAATTATTAACCTTTATTATCACTGCTTCTCTAACCTCAGCCTTGGTCAGTCCCCTTTCAGAGGAAGAAAGAAGAGTGTGAGGCATCATCATTGTTCTTAAGCTGTGGTATTAGGAGTGTCAACTGGGTGCTGGAAGCTTTATCTTAATTATCATATTATAACCCTTTAAGCATGAAAAAATCTTTATATTCATAGCACAAACAAAGTGAAGCTCAGAGTGATTAAAATATGTTGCATAAGGACACACAGATCTGATATGGTCGAATCAAAAATTAAAGCTAGAAATTTGTCCACAACTTCCATGCTTTTTCTGATAACTATTTTGTTACTACACTATGTGGGCAATGAACTACCTGGTTGGGATTTTGGAAAAATATCTATCAATTTGATTATTAACTTTGATTGTCTTTATTTAAAGCCTTCAAGGCTTATGCCTGTAATTCCAGCACTTTGGGAGGCTGAGCAGGGAAGACTGTTTGAGCCCAGGAGTTCAGGACCAGCCTGGGCAATATAGTGAGACCACATTTCCGAAAAAAAAAAAAAAAAAAAAAAAAAAAGGAAGAAGAAGAAGAAAAAAAAGAAATAAGGCATGGCGGTA
The DNA here is from genome assembly GCF_028878055.3 of Symphalangus syndactylus. Classification (NCBI taxonomy): domain Eukaryota; kingdom Metazoa; phylum Chordata; class Mammalia; order Primates; family Hylobatidae; genus Symphalangus; species Symphalangus syndactylus. The sequence continues at coordinate 99,664,513 of NC_072436.2, forward strand.
TGGCTGAAATCCCGACTAAGGTGAGCTGAGGTGAGAGGATTGCTTGAGCCTGGGAGGTGAAGGCTGCAGTGAGCCTTGATCATATCACTGCCCTCCAGCCTGAGCAACAGAGTGAGACTCTCTCTCAAACATAGAAGAAGGAGAAGAAGGAGAAGAAAGAAGAAGAAAGACAAAGAAGGAGAAGAAAGAAGAAAGAAAAGGAAAGAAGAAATGAAGAAGAAGAAAGAAGGAGGAGGAGAAGAAGGAGAAGGAGGAGAAGGAGAAGAAGGAGAAGAAGAAAAGAATTCTTCCAGCAATACCTTTTTATCTGTGCCTTATCTAAATAAGGCCCAAAACCTATTTACTTAAGCTCTCCCAAGGAGATATGCAGCATACAAAAAGGAGTAGACAGAGGATGTGGGTTTCTCAAAGATGAAAGGCCTCCTCTCAAGTTTGGCTCAACAGCAGCCCTAAAAACCTCCCAATTACTTCCTTGTCCTCTCCATTGTTTTATTTTCATCCAAAACATTTATCACATTCTGACTTGTCACTTATTTTCCCTATTTGTTTATTGTCTCTTTCTTGATTCTAATATGTAAATTCGGCAAAAATAGGCATCTTGTCTGTTTGGTTTCCTGCTCTAGCTCCAGTGTCTAGGCACCTGGACACCAGCGAATATTTTTGAATGAATAAATGAATGAATCTCTCACTGGGACAGAAAAGTGAAATATACTGTGGCTGCGTCTCATGGGAGGTTAGAGTAGAAAATCTCCAAAGTACAGTGCATGTGCAGAGAGACAGACTATCTCTTACTAAATCCAATGGGTAGTTTCCCTTCAGCACTGAGACAGATGTGTTTATTTGGTTGAGCACGAGATATAGGACTTGCCTTGCAGAAAGGTATGGCTGCCATATTATACTGTAAATGCTGATCCTTAAGCACTGAAATCAATAATAATCAGAGTTTCTCTAGGTGAAGGCATACAAATGTAAAGCTCCACTAGTGTTGTGAGGAGAAATACACCATTCTAATCCATCTACACATCACTATCAGGTGATAAGATTCCTCTGCCACTTGCAGAGTAAAATAGAATGATGATCCTTGCTAGTCAAGCATAAAATCTGGACTATTTTAAAAACTAGATTTCCTTCCAGGGTAACACTTCATGTTCCATGGGAATGGCCTGTAGCTTTGAGTGAGGCCTGGGAGTGTGCCATCTTGCATTTTTCAGAGCTGGAAGATGGATGGCAGTGGCATAGAATTTGTTTTGTAATTCCTTGCAGAGTGACACTGCCCTAATCACTCTCAGTTCAGCTGACGGTCAAGATACATGTGAAAATTTTGAGGAAAGAAATAATGCCCTCTCAGATTTCTAAACACTTTTGGACTTCTTTTGTGGATTTGCTCTCCCACTTCCAGGTTGGTGATTCCTGCTCTCCTGGGATATTTCCTCTGGAAGTCACCAGATATTCACAGTTCACCATCAATTTAGATTTCTGTGTATCACATCTGTTTGGCTTGGTGTCCAAGAAAAATATTCCAAGAATTATTTGAAGCCTTATGCTCTGTGTTTTTATCACATCACAATTTATTCATGTGGATGATGGCTTTTGGCAAATAGAAGGACATTTTCGTTTGTGAGTCATTCACGCACTTGCCATATGACTACGGAAAGACATTGAAAATTGTTGTCTATTTTATTTCAGGGGAAGATGAACAAACCAAGGAAATAATCTTCCAAACTTTTAGGTACATTTAAAAGAAATGTCTTGAATCCTAAATATCCCCAATAGATTTAAGTAAGATCCACAGGGGCACTGACATACCTGGAACATAAAGAGGGAAAGAGGGGAGATGTTAGAGGGAAGGGTGACCAACCATCCAGGTTTGCCTGAGACTGAAGGTTTTCCCAGGAAGTGGGACTTTTAGAACAAAAAGCTCAGGGAAAGTCCTAGGCAAACCAGAATGGTTGGTCACCCTAGAAAGGGATAAGAGAAGAAAAGAATGTGGTGGACATTATTAGCGTGCCACTCACAAGCAATTCTATGACTTCGTCACTCATTGTGTCAGTGTTTTCCGGGCATTTACTCTGGGCCAAGAGCTGTGCTAGGCATGGGGACTGCAATGAGGACTAAGCGTCATGGTGCACACAGTCCACAAAGTCCACTGGCTAATAGAATCTGAGAGACTAGAAGTGTGAAGGAACCTAAATAGCTTGTAGTAAAAACTAATTTCCTCTGATTTACAAGTAAGAACTCTAAGACTGAGAGGTTATGAATGACTGATGCTTTTACGGTGCATTAGACCATTTAGTCAGATTCTTAGCTATTAAAGAGCTTCTCTGTTTATTGCACCAAACTATCTCCTCCTCTGTCTCCTATTGGCAGCTATTTGTATTTCAGCCCATGGTAAAGTAAGCCCCTCATCATCCTGCATCTGTCACAGCTAAGAATATAAATTTACATTCTCCTATTTCTACATTGAGTTCTAGGCGTCAGATTAAATTACAACTCATTACTGAAATAAGAACAAAAATTTACAGAGGAATGCTGAGATAACACAGTGACAAACAAGAGGGAGAATTATTCATATAGAAATATATACATTGATCTTTTGTGTATATATACACTCAAATCAAACCTACATATTTTCTTATCTCACGACACTTGTTTCTTTCCACTTTTTATGATAATCATTTATAAGTATATGCTATATCCTCTTGAGAGAGACAATACCCTATCCATAATGTTAGTTCTACTCTCAGCAGTTTCCTTGGTGCCTTGAACATAGCTTCTCTAATAATGGTTGCCTGGAAATAAATATATGAATGGAAATACATACTGTCTCAAAGTCAAAGTCAGGTTGGGCAACTGCTTTCTTAGCTCAGGGACAGCTGGTTTGACCTTCTCTTGACTTGAGGCAGCCTCATAAAAAAAGGCATTTAGTTTACTAAATGCCCACATGTTTTGAGCTTTTTGAAAGGATTTACTGCCACAAGGTCTGTTCTATTTATCTTTTCCATTTCAGACAGCTTTTAGTGATGTGGACCAACATCTAAGGTCACAGAAAATAGGAAAAGAGCTAGAGGAAGCTTGTTTTGAAGCTGATCCGACAAATAAACTTGTTTTCACAGCATCTAATACAGTGTCTGGTGCATTGCAGCTCTTTAAGAAATGTTTATTAGATTTCTGTGATACATCAGGTAAATGTCATTCAAATATGGGCTCCAAAGAAGGAGGAAGATGTTTTCAACTGCTCAGAAGATAGAGGTGTTTATTTTAAGATAAAGTGATTTTAAAGTGTTTGGAAATTGATGTCTATTTTATTTCGGGGAAAAAATGAGCAAACCAAGAACTTTTAGGTACATTTTAAGGAATTATCTTGAGTCTTAAATATCCCCAATAGATTTAAATGAGGTCCACAGGAGCACCGACATACCTGAAGCATAAAGAGGGAAAAAGGGGAGATGGTAGGAGACAGGGTGACAAACCATCCAGAAAATTCCAATAAATTCCATCCAACAAATTCCTTTTAAAAGAAATTTTAATTTTTTACAGAAATCTATCCATGCAGATAAATTGTTTTCTTTTTTTCTAGACAGTCAGATTTTTAGTGTTCACCTTGTAACAAGAACTTGTTGACTTTGTAATTTCCCTTGCCAGCAGGAGCCGGAGATCTTCCATTCAGCTATACTTGAGACGACTCCTAAGGCGTTTTCTCTCTACTTTCTCTATGCCCCAGGTTTCCTCTAGCTTCTTGGACAGATGGTTTAAGGATTGAGCTCTCTGTTGCACATCCTTCTGCCTTTAGAGGCCTTTTACCACTTAACTCATCCTGGACCCAACTATTTTTTATAATGTCTCTATTTTTTCAAAGAGATGCTAGATGAAAAGTGAGATAGCGCTTGGTACATAGTTGACACTGAATACATGGTAATTATTATCACAAATGTTTGTCCCTGTTGGGACTTAGCAGGCTTCAAAGGTAGGGCTGATTTTCACTCTGCCACATGTTTTTGACTTAGGCATGCTGATACCAAACTTAAAATTAATGAATTCTATCAAAAGTCTTTTGACTACAGTTTCCATGTAAGCATCCTGCTAATGAGCTGATTTTCTTTCACTAATCCTTGAAATTATATGGATTGATTCTTCAACGAAAGGAGTACTTTTAAAAGTTTTGTTTATTGCCAAATAAACTATTAATTTTGCTTCGCATAACGAGTGTTTTTTCTCAGGTTGAAGTAAAATTTTAGTATGTTAACTAGCCACAACATAAAAGCCACTATAATTCAGAAAAATTGATTATAGATTTTTATTAATATCATGAGAGAATGAATGAATGATTTTAATTAGGTATAGGTATAAATGTATTTTAGCCACCCAAATTATTCTAATGCAATTCCCTAGGAATTATTCTTGTCAGTATGCTTTCTAAATGTCTTGACATCTACAATTTGAAGGGTTATTCAAAAATAATTTGATAGTTTTACCACTTCCTTCCTCAACCCTCAAACATTTCCATTGTATCTCTAAATTGTAAGAGCTAATATCAGTGGTTTAGTTTAAAACTATAAACTATAGTGGTAATATAGCCTTTTAGTTGTGAGGACATCAAATGATGGCCAAGAGGAGGAAAGTCTCCTTGAGTGCAATATTCAAAGTACAATGCAAGGTCTCACCACAAGTAACTAACCCAGCACAAATGGTTTTGATGGTCAAGACCATAACCCAAACTTTCTCTGTGTAATGGTATAGAAGTAAGTACGTGTTATAAAACAATTATCTACATTGGTTTTTATTTCCTTACAATGATTGTTTCAAGTTGCATTTGACTTTCTCGGTGCTATAGAACAAGATGGAGCACATTGCACAGAATTAACAAGATTATCTTTGTAATCAGGAACCTTAAATTTGGATCCCAGCTTTGTTGCTTAAAAGTGTGTGTCCTTGGGCAAGTTATCTAGCCTCTCTGAGCCCTCTTTTCTAGGATAAAATTATCTCAAAAATTGTTACAGAGAATAAAAAATATTACAATACAAACATCTCATTTAGTGGGTCCTTAATGTAATTGTATCTACCTTTATGAAAGAATATGAAAAGAATGTATGATGAGGTGATATTTCTATTTCTTGAATGGCTCTACTCAATCCAATAAGATTTTGATATTATGTGACAAATTGCTTTTATTTGCCAACAAAAGTGTTATAAAAACCTTACTTCAGCTCCGTCATCCTGATTTCATTATGATCATGGCTCTAAATCATTTCTCCTGCAACTCTGTTTTGTTTCTTTTGTATATTTTAAGATAATTTCCATCTGAACATGGTATGAACCACATCGCTGAAACCTAATTAGTAGATCACCTGCTCCAGCAGCATGTGCCTTTATCTCATTACTCTTCCCCTGTGAGCCATATGTCTGCTTCCAACATCAATCTTTCTATGTAATTATTGCAGCAAAGAATTTATTTGGTTTCGTAACCATTGCCTTCTTTTGTTGCAAGGCATTTCTTTTCTCGACTTTCCCAAGGTAGACATCCTGCAGTTGTCTTTCTAACCCCATGCTGTGAATATGGTCCAAAGTAATTCAGTTTCTTTCTCTATCCTATGTGCTGATTTTCTTTAGTTTCCTGATGTTGAAAGCCACCATATCATCATTGTTGATTTTGTTTATTCCTTTGGGGCTATTTTTTTTCTAGGAAGGATTATATTAACATCATGCTGAACTTTGTGACCAAAAGCTGTGATGTGCCTTGATACAATAGAGGGTATATCAAAAAAGAAACTAGAAAAATAGTAAAGAGTGAATTGGAAACAATGACCAGTGTTGAATTTTTTAATGTTGTAAATTACTCAGTTTGAACACATAACTTTTCTTTCATGGGAAAAAAGATCTCACTGGAGAACTCCCCAAATTATTTTATGGACTCAGGTTACCAGTTAGTTTGGATGACCTTATCTTCAACAGTCCAAGAACTTTCTGAGATAAAGTGAAAATTTCATTGTGAATAATGTATACTTTTTTGCATGATACACTATTTTCTTTTAATATTTAATTCATCATTCATTCATCTGATCTACATTTGTTTAATACCTGCTATGCAAAAGCACTCTTCTAGGAACTTGGAATACAGTGATAACCAAAACTTACATGAGCTTTGCTCTTCTGGATTTTTGAGGCTATTGGGGAATGCAGGTACTGTGGAAGTAAATCAAAGTAAGGGATGATGAATGCAGAGAGAATAGGACACCAAGAATGTCTTCTGTGGTGGAGACAGCTACTCTGAGAGCACAGTATCTAAGCTGAAGCCTGGGAAGTGAGTGGAACTGATAAGTTCATATATTTTAGAGTTGCTTCACAAAGAATGGAAAGACCTAATGTAGTAACAAAAGAACCACTTCTAGAAGCTATGTATTTTGTAGTCCTCAGCAGATTACTTAAGAAAGATGGCAAATTTCTTTCTTTAAAAAAAACTTTCATTCCTGATTCCATCAAATCTCATTATTATATACTTTCCTAGCTCACTATTTGTCTTTTAAAATTGTTTACATAATTTTAATTTTTCCCAAAATATTATTCTGAAAAATTTTAAACATGGAAAAGTTGATAGAATTGTACAGTGAACACACATAGACTTGAAACTAAGATTCTAAAATTAACATTTTTCTGTTTGCTTTTTCACATATCAATTCATCCATTGCTCTGTTTAGCATTGATCAACCCAGTTTTTAATAAAATTCATAATTAGTTGTAGACATCAGTACACTAAAACTTTCAGCAAGCACATCACTAACTGAGTGATATATTTGTGTCTAACAATGTGTGTATATAACAAATTTTTATATTTTAAGTATAGCATATACGTGATGAAATGTACAAAATGAAAGTTATGCTATTCAATGAGTCTTGAACAATGCATAGACTTATGAAACCCAAACTCCTATCAAGATATAGAGCATTACTCTTACTCCAGTAACTGCCCTCGTGCCCCTTCCTAGGTAATCCCTGATCTGTCACTCCAGAGGCAATCACGCTCTCATTTATTTTCAGTATATATTAATTTTACCTATTTTGGAACTTTATATTGTTTCATAGAGTACAAACTCTTTTGTGTAAGGTAACTTAGCAATTAATTTTGAGAGTTATCTATGTTGCATGTATTAGTAGTTTGTTCCTTTTAATTGCCAAGGAATGAACATTATATGAATATATAGCAGCCGCTTTAACTATTTTTCTGATGATGGAATTCTGGGCTCTTTCCAGTTTAGAAATTGTCTTAGTTCCCTTAATGTTGCTACAAAGAAACACCTGAGGCAGTGTGATTTATAAAGAAAAGAAGTTTATTTGGCTCACAGTTCAGCAGGCTGTACAAGAAGCATGGCACCAGCATCTGCTCAAGCTGCTTCTACTCATGGCAGAAGGAGAAGGGGGGCCGGCATGAGCAGAGATCACACAGTGAGAAAGGAGGCAAGAGAAAGAGCCAGGCTCTTTTAACAACCAGCTTTTGTGGGAGCCAATATAGTGAGGACTCATTCATTACAGGAGGATGACGCTAAGACATTCCTGAGGAATCTGCCCCCGGGACCCAAATACCTCCCATTAGGCCCCACCTCCAACCCTGGGGATTAAATTTCAACATGAAGTTTTGGGGGAACAAACATTCAAACTGTAGCAGAGGTATTATGAATAAAGCTTCTATGAACATTCTTATCTAAGTTAGTTTTTGTAGGCTTAACACTTTCATTTCTCATGTATAAATTCCTAGAGGTGAAATTGCTGAATTATAGAGTAGAGATGTTTAAATACCATGTGGATATGTTAAGTAAGGTGTGAGTTATAAGAAACTGTTGGCCGGGCGCGGTGGCTCACGCTTGTAATCCCAGCACTTTGGGAGGCCGAGGCGGGCGGATCACGAGGTCAGGAGATCGAGACCACGGTGAAACCCCGTCTCTACTAAAAATACAAAAAATTAGCCGGGCGTGGTGGCGGGCGCCTGTAGTCCCAGCTACTCGGAGAGGCTGAGGCAGGAGAATGGCGTGAACCCGGGAGGCGGAGCTTGCAGTGAGCCGAGATTGCGCCACTGCACTCCAGCCTGGGCGACAGAGCAAGACTCCGTCTCAAAAAAAAAAAAAAAAAAAAAAAAAAAAAAAAAAAAAAAAAAAAGAAACTGTTAATTATTTTGTGGTTGTACTTACCATCCACATGAGCATACATGAGACTTCCAGTTGTTCCATATCCTAGCCACTTTGGGGCTTCTGAGTCTTTAATTTTAGCCATTCTGGGATATATAATAATATATCATTATGGTTTTGATTCACATTTCCCTAATGATTAATGAGATGTTCATCACTTCGTCATGTACTGTCGGTTATTAGGATGAGTTCAGTTGTGAGATGTCTGTCTAATTCTTTTGACTTTCTTTTTTTTAAATTGGATTGCTTGTTTAATTATTGAATTGTAATTCTATTTTCTCCCAGTTTGTGGCTTGATCATTCATTTATAGATGGTGGTTTTAAGGGCCAGTTTTTATTTTGATAAAATCGAATTGATCACTTTTATCTTTTAGGATTATTCATTTTTGTGACCTGCTTAAGAAACATTAAACTACTTTTAAGTAGTGAAGATATTCTTTTATGCATTCTTCTAAAAATTGTATAGTTTTAGGTTTTATGTTTAGGTCTATGATCCACACTAAATTATTTTTTTGTATGTTGTGTGACAAGGGTTGAAGTTTTTTTTTTTTCCCACAGGGATATTGAGTGATTGCTCAGCACTATTTGCTGAAAAGTCTTTCTCTTTCCCATTGAATTGCTTTGGAACCTTTATCAGAAATTAAATGACCATGTGACCATGTGGGTCTATTTCTGGTCCCTTGATTTCATTCTGTTGCTATTCTTTTTGTCTGTATTTAGACCACAGTCTTGATTACTATATCTATCTATCTATATATATATATATATTTTTTTTTTTTTTTTTGAGACGGGGTCTCGCTCTTTCGCCCAGCCCGGAGTGCAGTGGCGTAATCTCGGCTCACTGCAAGCTCCACCTCCCGGGTTCACGCCATTCTCCTGCCTCAGCCCCCCGAGTAGCTGGGACTACAGACGCCCGCCACTGCGCCCGGCTAATTTTTTGTATTTTTAGTAGAGACGGGGTTTCACCGTGTTAACCAGGATGGTCTCGATCTCCTGACCTCGTGATCAGCCCGCCTTGGCCTCCCAAAGTGCTGGGATTACAGGCGTGAGCCACCGCGCCCGACCTTGATTACTATATTTTTATAGTGGTTTTGTTATTAGTATAGGCACTCCAACTTGATTCTTCTTTTTCAGCATAGATTTTGCCATTTTATTTTGTTTGCATTTATGCATTTTTAATTTTTAGTTCCTACAAAAAGGCCTGACAATATTCTGATTTGGATTGCATTAAATTAACAGATAAGTATGGGCAGAATTAATAAAATCTTAGCATAATAGAGTCTTAATCCTTGAACATTAATATATATGTCTTCTTTTATTTTTCTCTTCACTTTTTGTATTTTTTACTGTGTTTCAGACTGAATTTTTATATCCCACCAAAACTCATATGCTGAAGCTCTAGTCTTCAATGGAATTTGAAGATAGGACTTCGGGAGGTAATTAGGTCATGAGAGTGAGACCATGGTCTGATAGTATTTTTTTTTTTTAATTATACTTAAGTTTTAAGGTACATGTGCACAACTGTTTTTATAAGGAGAGGCACCAGAGGGCTTGTTCTCTCTCACCCAAGTGCCCTTATGAAGTAAAGACATTGAGAAGGTGGCCACCTCTAAGCCAAGAAGAGAACCCTCACAAGAGCCTGACTGTGCAGCACATAGACTATCTGTGCTGATCTCAAACTTCCAGCCTTCAGAACTGTGAGAAAATACATTTCTGTTGTTTAAGCCACCTAAGTTTCTTGTATCTATGGCAGTGTGAGCTGACTCATATATAGTGCAGAGGTCTATATTTCTTTTGTTAAATTTGTTCCTAAAGATTTTTGTGTATATTTTTTGGGATACTATTGTTAAGTGGATTATTTAAAAACTTACTTACCATTTACCACTAGTATGGATGAAAATCCAATTGACTGTATGTTGATTTTGTATGTTGATTTTGTTATTTCACTAAAATCACTTAGTAGTTCTTGTTCTGGTAGTAGTTCTTGTTCTGATCCAAACTTAGCAACTTAAAACAAAAGAATATTTTGTCATAATTCTGCAATTTAGGCAGAGCTCTCTGGGTACAGCTTGTCTCTGCTCCACTCAGTGTTAGCTGGGGCACCTCAAGGACAAGCAACTGGAATAATTTGAAGCCTCACTCATTAATTACTGGTGATTGATGCTGATTGTAGGCTGGGTACATAACTAGGACTGTGGTTGGAAAACCAAGACATGGCCATTCAAATGGCTGCTTGAATTCTTCATTTTGTGCTAGCTTGGTCCTAAGGGTAGAACTCAGAGAGAGAGAGAGAGAGAGAGAGAACATGCCAGTGTGCTGAGTGGAAGATGTATTATCTGTTAGGACCCAATTTCAGAAATCACTTCCTCTGCATTCTATTCTTGAAGACAGTCACAAAATTGTCCAGTTTTAAGGAATGGGGAAAAGACTCCACCTCCAGATGGGGGAGTAGCAAGACTCTAGAAGAGCATATGACACTGGAAATTTTGGAGTGACTATTTTTGGAAATATGGTTTAACACAGTTCTTGCAGCATTTTGGTAGAGTTTCTAATATTGTCTAAATAAACATTCATTTTATCTGTGAATGGAAATATTTTTACATTTAAAAAGATCTTTGTTTTTTTATTTTATTTATTTTATTTTATTTTATTTTTTTGAGACCGAGTCTCTCTGTCGCCCAGGCTGGAGTGCAGTGGTGCAATCTCGACTCACTGCAAGCTCCACCTCCTGGGTTCATGCCGTTCTCCTGCCTCAGCCTCCCGAGTAGCTGAGACTACAGGCATCTGCCACCATGCCCCGCTAACATTTTGTATTTTTAGCAGAGACAGGGTCACACTGTGTTAGCCAGGATGGTCTCGATCTCCTGACCTCGTGATCCGCCTGCCTTGGCCTCCCAAAGTGCTGGGATTACAGGCGTGAGCCACCGTGCCCGGCCTGTTTTTTATTTCTTTATCTGATCTCATTGCAATGGCTAGGAGCTCCAGCACAAGGATAAGGTGATGTGAGTAAAACATCCTTTCCTTGTTCCCAATATGGGAAATGTTTCAATATTTCACGATAAGTGATATTAGCTATAAATTTTCATAGGTGCACTTTATCAAATTGATTTTCACAACTTATATAAGTAATCATAAATTGGTGTTAAATTTTGTCAAGGACTTTTCTTCTTTTTATTAAGAGGATCGCAGATCTCTTTTAATGTGTTAATATGGCAAATTACAATGTTTTTTAAAAATATTAACTGTAGAATAAACACTAGTTGTTTATGATGCTCTATTATCCTTTTTGTAAATTGCTGGATTCAAGTTTTTAATATTTTGTGTTTGGTATTTTGTGTCTGTATTTATAAAACATATTAGTCCGTAATCTTTTTTTGGTAACAATTTTGTTTTGGTATCAGTGGCATGCTGACATCAATCACGCATGTTGGAAAATGTTTCTTCCTATCTGTTTTCTGAAGGAGATTGAATAATATTAATGTCATTTCTTTCTTAAAGATGTGATAGAATTCACAAGAATGTTGTTTGTGGGCTGATTCTTCAACAAATTCAGTTTTAAAAATAGATATGTTTATTCATATTTTCTATTTCATTGTGCAGTAGCTTGCTAAGTCATAAGTTGTTCATTATATCTGATTAATTTTAAATGTATTTAAATCTTAGTGATTTATATTTTATCTCCTTTTTGGTCAATCTGACCAGAAATTTATCAAATTTCATCCCTTTCCAAATAATCAACTTTAATTTTGTCACAGTTTAAAAATGACATGTACTTATTAGATTATTTGATTAGTGTTTGCCTTTGTGTCTTTTATTTTTTTTTTCATAGTTGAATCCTTAGTGTCAAACACAGTATTAGGCTGATAATGGATGCCAGCTAACTAAAATATTATTAGATTATGATAATATGTAAAATGAATGTCTTCAGGTTGTCTTTTCTTTCTATTCAGGCAACTATCTCTGGGCAAATGGTACTTAGAAAAGCAGTGCTCTGCCAAATTTTCTTTTAATGAAACCATAGCAGGATTATAGCTATTCCTGACATTAAAGTACCTTAAAAATATTTTTGAGCTGATGATTAGGTAATAATTACTGACCTCAGAGGCTAACAGTTTTTAGATATCTGAGGGATCAGCATTTGTATCAAGAAGGATATAACTATTAAGGTAGAGAAATCAGTCATACCAGAATGCTGGATCAGGATTGAAGATAATACGTTCTGATTTTACTCATGAAATCTGGGCAGCTATTACAAACTGAGGTCAATAGGACCAATCTTTTACTGAGATTCAAAATTTCATTTTGCTGGAAGGCTGCATTAGAAAAGGGAACAAAACTTTGGACCTAGATGGCTTTTATTTTGCCTGCAAGACATCTTATCAACAGATTCTATGAAAAACTGAGAGTACCTCTCTGACTTGTTATATACAGGTGATATTTTTAATCATTGAGAGGTGAAATTTAATGCCCCTTAATAACAACAATACATTTGTCTGAGCTTGGAGACTGGAGAAGCCTCGATTTAGTTAGAAGTATGAAGACATTCTCACATAAGATTTTATTAGTCTTCCATTATTTACAAGCAGATGTTCAAGCTTCTTGATTGGGTTTTATGGGGTCTGTAATGTGATCCTCTCTACCTCTCTAAATTCCAAGTTCAGTATTCCCTGCTAGCATTTATTCACAAGATAGGCTGCTTTTTCACGGTCTTCCCTCCACAGTCAATTCAGGATGATTATTGTTTTCTCTGGTGAGATTTTGCTTTTGCTTCTGACTTCCACATGACCTCCACATTTTCCTCAATCCAAATATGTTCTCCTCCTACCTCTCCATCCATTCAAACATGTACTCAAAACCTGAGTCAAGTCTAAATTTTCCGTATTTCTCCAATTATGGCAGTTCACAGTGATTGTTACCTTTCAGCTCTCATGACACATTAATTGTGACTTCAAATGCTCTCTAAAATTACTTTGTTTTACGTTTTCATACCTTGTAGAGCCAGATGGACTATAATCCCCCTTGAGAATAGTACTATGTGTAATATTTGTAAAGCTCCTGGTCTCAAGTGCTCTTTCCACCTCAGCCTACCAAAGTGTTGGGATTGCAGGATAAGCCACCACACCTGGCCCCCAAGTGTAATATTTTAAAAGTATATAATTTAATTTTCTTCCTTAAAATAGATTATGTTAAATGTAAAGAAGTTATTAGGTAAACAGACTCTGGTCAAACAAACCTAGATTCAAACGTCAACTCCTTCTATTTATTAATGAGATAGTTGGATGAGTTACTTAACATCTCTAACGCTCTATTTATTTATTTTGCAAATAAGAGGCAATGTAAGCATAAATTAAGAATAGGAAGTTTACAGTAAGGATTAAATAAGATAATGCATATGACATGCATGATACATAGTTTAGATATGGTACTCTTATAATACCACACCTTTTAAATGAGTCAGTGTTATCTTTATGAATATCATTTTTGAAATGAGTCATGGTGAAATGTATAGGACTGCATAAATTTTCCACAAATTACCCCCAAATGTTATACTTACTTTAGTTATTTATTTAACTGTTCTTTACATTTTTTGTTTTTGCCCTCAACTTTAAGCTATTGGTTTTATTCTTTCTTTGATATCAATATGCCTATATCAAGAAGCATGTCATTCTTTTTTTGCTTCTAATGTTATACGCAACAATGCTATAAACCTTTGCTGATTTTATAATGCCTATTTTAAGAAATAGTAGTTTTGGTGTTAAGAATCCTGGCCTTGAACTTGTGCCTGGCACACACTAGGGACAATACATTTTTTTTTTGTTTGGAGACAGAGTCTCGCTGTCGCCCAGGCTGGAGTGCAGTGGCGCGATCTCGGCTCACTGCAAGCTTCACCTCCGGGGTTCAAGCCATTCTCCTGCCTCAGCCTCCCGAGTAGCTAGAACTACAGGTGCCCCCCCAACCACGCCCGGCTAATTTTTTTTTTTGTATTTTTAGTAGAGACGGAGTTTCACCGTGTTAGTCAGGATGGCCTCCATCTCCTGACCTTTTGATCCTCTCACCTCGGCCTTCCAAAGTGCTGGGATTAAAGGTGTGAGCCACCGTGCCCCGCCAATACGTATTTTTTAAATTAGTGAGTTAAGATATTAACAAATAAATGCATGAACGGAATTAAGGAATCAATAAATGCTTGCTGTTGCCCCTGTTTACTTTCAGATGCAATTTCAGAAATCTCCTGATTTCTTCCAGACCCTTTCTTCCTAGTTGGCTGAATGCCACCCAAGCTTCAGCTATGTTTAATTCATTTGCTTTTTTATGTTTTTAGCTTGAGCTCTCTTAAGTTCCACCGATTTTCCTTGTAATTTTGGTTTCCTTAAAATCTATTCACATTTGGAATTACATTGAAGAAGTGTGTAAGTCTGTTTTGTGTTACTTCAGTCCCCGTTCTCATAAAGTTTCTCCTTAAATTTAGATCTTAGCATTAATCCTGAATTCTGTACTGTAGTTTATATAAATAGCATGAACTAAGTCTTTGGACACTTTCTGAATCCCCTACTTTAGTCAAACTTCTGTATTCATTAAGACATTCCTGCCGGGCGCGATGGCTCACGCCTGTAATCCCAGCACTTTGGGAGGCCGAGGCGGGCAGATCACGAGGTCACGAGATCGAGACCATCCCGGCTAACACAGTGAAACCCCTTCTCTACTAAAAATACAAAAAATTAGCCGGGCGAGATGGCGGGCGCCTGTAGTCCCAGCTACTCGGGAGGCTGAGGCAGGAGAATGGTGTGAACCCCGGGTGGCGGAGCCTGCAGTGAGCCGAGATCGCGCCACTGCACTCCAGCCTGGGCAACAGAGCGAGACTCCGTCTCCAGAAAAAAAAAAAAAAAAAAAAAAGATATTCCTTCTAGTTAGCGCAGCTCCAGCTGCAGATTTTGGTGTTTAAGATATTCTCTACTGCTAGCTCAGTCCTTTGGTTTATTGCTTTCTCTTATACACTGCTGAACATGCCCTACTTAGTATTCCTGCAATTTCTGTTTTTGTGGCATGTAGTATAAAGAATGGACAACCCAGCCAGATGTAATATTGTGCAACTATTTTTCTTAGTACATAGGGTAGTGTTCTTCTCCATAGAAATAGTTCAATATTTGTGCTTTTTCACAATAATTTAAGCTACACAAAGGTTTTAAAATATTTGTTTTATATCTGAACGGTGCTCTAATAACTGTTTTACAAGCATTGTTTTACCCCAATATACAGTAAGAAATTTAATAATAAGACATCATGCACGTATTCAAGTTATTACTACACAATGTTATACTCTATTTTCTAGCCTGTTCTACTGTATTCATTTCTACTTATATTTAAAATAATGTTTTTTGCTACCCATAAAGGGGTCATGGGTTCTATGTTTTATTATATTCTTATGCTGCACAAAATGGGACATTCCTGAAATTTCTCCCAAGAGCAGTTGCTGATTTTATTAACTGGCAGTCAGTATGACCTTTACTTAGCGAGGTTAGAAAAAATTGGGTATGAAAAAATATTTTGTAGATCATGTAATTTTTATTATTTTCCCACCGATTCAGGGTTTCATCCCTCCTCCACTCTGCATAGCACACGCCACCTAATCCTTTTCACGTGTTCATCCATGTTTAAAAATTTAAACTCTCAGCCAATTGGAAATGTCATGGCCACTGAAAGCCAAAGAAATGAGAAATGTTTGGAAAGAAGGTAAGGTTGGATGTTTCTATTATAAAGGCAATAATTTTCATTACTTGGGTTCATTTCACTATTTTGAACAATGTAGGATGAAGTTTTCCCCAAGGGTCTTTTTCAAAGTGGCAAAAGGTAATATTTCAAAAAAGGTTTTTCATAATCTTAAATAATTTTGGAAAATTTAAGTTTAAACAAAGTGGATTTTGTAACTAAAAGGTTTTTCCAAGTCTTTACTATGCTAACTTGCATTATGAGTCTCTACATGATGGTTCAGAGCCAGTCATGGAATAGTCATCTTCCAAATACAACTGAACACAATTGTGGTTGTGGATGGAAAGAGGATACACTGAGGCAGTAGCTGGAGGTCTAGAGATTTCATCCCACCTCATTGTGCCCTTCAGGTAGAATACCTGACCTTTCCATCTCTCAAAATTTTTATATGTAAAATTAAAAGACAGAATTAATCATCACTAAGATCTCTTACAGTTTTATTAATCTAAGAGGTGAAGAGCTTGACAAGTTCCCAAAAAAGATGTGGAAACAAAGTGTTGCTGATGAACTAGGTTACAAGACTTACTTTAAATAATGTCTTTTAGGCTGTGGCTCCTCACTCTCAGCCTTTGTATTCAACAGTCACAGTTCCACTCTGTTAGGAAGGAAAACTTTGCATAAGCCCTGATGTTCATTTCAAACTCAATGAAATGCCCTACTTACAGTGATTTAGGGTTGAGGCCACAGACATGTAATTTTTTTTTTTTTTTTGAGACAGAGTCTCGCTTCATCACCCAGGCTGGAGTGCAGTGGCGTGATCTGGGCTCACTGCAAGCTCCGCCTCCTGGGTTCTAGTGATTCTCCTGCCTCAGCCTCCCGAGTAGCTGGGACTACACAGACATCTAATTTGCGCCACCCAGACTTAGTTGCAAACTTTGACAGGATAGAAATATGCTCATCCAAGTTTTGCAGTTATTTCTATTTGCTTACCCAGACCTTGAGGAATCAGGATCCAAAATTCAGACAAAATTCCAAGTGAAAGATAAGTTATCATTAATGAGTCAGATATTCCAAGATGAAACAAAAGATTAAAATAGTAACTAGGAAAGGAATACTTTCTAGATGGACTATTTAACTATTTGGGCTAATTCCTAGAAATTATTCTCAGACAAGTTACTTTTATTAACTAAAATTATGGTTATTCTGAATAATAGATCAGTTAAACACAAATGAATTATCTCAAATCCAACAGTAAGGTAGAAAATAGTAAACTTTAGTTATGTATTCAAACGTTAGATTTTGAAAAATGCCTTTCCCATCTCATTTATCAACATTGTAGGGGAAAAATATCATAATGGCATTTATAACATAAGTATCATTCTAATAAAGATATAGTAAACTATATGATCAAATTCTAAAACTGTTGTCATTTTAGAGCAACTACTTTAAGACATCTAACTGTAAAAACCTCTATTTCATTTTTCGAAATCCTATTTTCAAAATATCTACTATATTTGACTTCAAGTTCCCAGCATTTATGGCTTACCTGAGAGGACTACATAAGAAGTGGGTGAGATTTATTGACCCAAATGAGCATGAATAGAATTTCTTAGTTAGGAAATTTATGTTAATTTTTAAAAATGTTAATTTCCCTCTACTCCTCCTCTTCTTCTTCTTTTTTTTTTTTTTTTTAATTGACACGGAGTCTTGCTCTGTCACCCAGGCTGGAGTGCAATGGCACAATCTTGGCTCACTGCAACCTCCACCTTCTGAGTTCAAGCGATTCTCCGTCTTCAGCCTCCTGAGTAGCTGAGATTACAGGCACGTGCCACCATGCCCTGCTATTTTTGTATTTTTAGTAGAGACAGAGTTTCACCATGTTGGCCAGGCCGGTCTCGAATTCCTGACCTCAGGTGATCCACCCACCTCAGCCTCCCAAAGTGCTGGGATTACAGGTGTGAGCCACTGTGCCCGGCCCCTTATGCTGTTTCTGTATATTATTTTTAAAAATTAACTAAAATTCTTAGTTTATAATACTTTAGATTTCAGAAAAATTGCAAAAATAGTAGAGTTCCCTTGTACCCCACACCTAGTTTCCCTTATTATCAACATACATTTGTCAGAATGGATGAGCTGATGTGAAAACATTGCTATTAAACTAAATTCTATACTTTAGTGGTCAAATTTTCTTAGTTTTTACTTACTGGCCTTTTTTTTCTCTTCCAAGATCCCATCCAGGATACAATATTGCATTTACTATTCAGAGTACTGACTCTGACTGTTTCTCAGACTTACTTTGTTTTTGATGACCTTGAGAATTTTGAGGAGTACAGGTCAAGAATATTCTAGAGTGGGGTTACCTGGGAATTGTCTGGTTTTTGTTGTTGTTGTTGTTGTTGTTTTTCCTTATGATTAGACTGGGGTTATAAGTTTCTGGGTGGAAGACAACAGAGGTAAAGTGTTGTTTTCATTACATTGTATCAAGGTTGTCAAGGGTATGTGCTATCAAAATAACATATTACTGTTGATGCTTACCTTGATCACCTGGCTGAGGCAGTGTTTGTCAGCAGCTTTCTCCACTGTAAATTTACTCCTCTTTTTTTCTTTTCCGTACACTACCCTTTGTGACAAAGTCACTTTGTGCAACTCATGCTTAAGGAGTAGAGATATAGTGGCTTTAAAAAAATAGTATGAGGATAACATAGGATATAGTCGTGGTATACAAACTTATATAGCCCCTTACAATCTACAAAGTAAACTTATTTATATATGACCTAGTCACCAACCCTTTGTGGTAGGCATGGAAGAAATCATAGGAGTAAGAATAACTGATAAAGTGTCAGTAGATGAAAAAACAAAAAGGAATGGTATAGAGTTTTTCTTTTAGAAAAATCCACTGTGGCCAGGCACGGTGGCTCACGCCTGTAATCCCAGCACTTTGGGAGGCTGAGGTGGGCGGATCATGAGGTCAGGAGATCGAGGCCATCCTGGCCAACATGGTGAAACCCTGTCTTTACTAAAAATACAAAAAATGAGCCGGGCATCGTAACATGCGCCTGTAATCCCAGCTACTCGGGAGGCTGAGGCAGGAGAATCGCTTGAACCTGGGAGGCAGAGGTTGCAGTGAGCTGAGATGGTGCCATTGCACTCCAGCCTGGGGGATAGAGCGAGACTCTGTCTCAAAAAAAAAAAAAAAAAAAAAAAGGCTGGGCTTGGTGGCTCACGCCTGTAATCCCAGCACTTTGGGAGGCCGAGGGGGGCAGATCATGAGGTCAGGAGATCGAGACCATCCTGACTAAAACGGTGAAACCCCGTCTCTACTAAAAATACAAAAAATTAGCCAGGCGTGGTGGCAGACGCTTGTAGTCCCAGCTACTCAGGAGGCTGAGGCAGGAGAATGGCATGAACCCGGGAGGCGGAGCTTGTGGTGAGCCGAGATTACGCCACTGCACTCCAGCCTGGACGACAGAGAGAGACTACATCTCAAAAAAAAAAAAAAGAAAAGAAAAATCCACTGCATGGCAGCTGGTTGGCTTCATGCTCCCTGGAATATTCCATTGTTTCTTGCTCTTATCCTGTATCTTTCCCAACTATCACTTTGATATTGACCTTTGAATGTCTTTCTAGCACCCTAAAATCATTGTTACAAGTGGTAATCCATCATAGTGTCTATTCCCTCTCTCCTACCACCTCAGCTACATCCATCTCCCCTTATTCCCACCTTCTCACTGGCTTGGGGGAACTCTTCATCCTAAAGGTAACAATTCTTGTCATCCAAAAGACAATTCTTCATCCAAACTTTCCTAATTCTGCCGAAAGAATTACCTTTTTCTCTAGGCTACATCCCATGAAATCATCTTGAAGTAATTCTTTTATTTAATCCTTCATACCTAATGGGTCAAAAATCATATACTTATTCAAAATATCATTCATTTCTATCTTTTTTCTCTTTGTTTCTGCAGTCACAGCCCTAGTTACGTTTGTATTCCCTCATGCTTGCATTACTACAAAGTTGTTTCAGTTATTCTCTGTCCACAATAATTCTCTACTGCAATTATCCTTAAATGACCCATATTATTGCCCATTTTCCACTCCAAAAAGTTTAGTAACTTTCTGAGTCTTAGCACAATGTCTTTCTGGGTCTTCTGGATTCAATGTAATGGACACAACCTAACATCCCACTTCTGCGTGGCTAACATGCAGAACTCTAACCAGGCTGCATTAATGATGTTGTAAGAGTCAGCCTATTGTCCCTCCTTCATTGAATGCTCTCCTGTTGTCTCCTCCATCTATCCAGACCCTAATTATTCTTCAAACGTCTGTTCAAATTTTATCTTTTCACAGAAGTGCCTCAATTAAATCTGAGATTCAGAGCCAGTTGAAGCCAGAAGAAACTGGTGTAAAGATAAGCTGGTTAACAGATACAAAATTACAGCTAGAAAGGAGAAATAAGTTCTAGTGTTCTATAGCAATGAGGGGTAACTACAATTAAAAATAATTTATTGTATTGTTTAAATAGCTAGAAGAGAGGATTTTGAATGTTTTTAACACCAAAAAAATACAAATGTTTGAGGTGTTAGACATGCTAATTATCCTGATTTGATCATTACACATTATCCTATACTGAAATATCACACTGGACTCCATACATATGCACAATTATTGCATGTCAGTTAAAAGCAATAATTAAAAAAGAGAAGTTCTTTGGATCATTTGGTGTTGTCATTCCAACGAGTCAAAGCTTCTGGTTTCTCATTCTTCTGTATTCCCCGCAACACGTAGGATAGTGATAGACATATAATAGATTGCACAATAAATGCTTCATGTTGATTGATTATGAAGTTTCTATTTCTCTTTAGGGAAGTGGCCATTGAAGCTTGGCTGCTTTCCCCTTTGCATTTGTCTGCCAGCATTAAACATTAATTAGGCTATATATTCCAACTTTTCAGTATGAGACTTTCTGAAAAAATAAATCTTCCTAAAGTGTTTTCTCAAATTTTAACTACATTCTGCTGGCCATTTTCCAGACTGGAGAAGTTTTATTTTCTTTCGGAAGCTCTCCAGACAATGTGGATTTTTACGTTTCTTAAAAATATTGCAGACTTATATCACAGTTAGAATTTTGTTGACAATACAGAAAACTGCTAAGAAAAAAGAGGACTTGAATAGAGAGCTGTTTTTTCTCTACCGAAAATGGAAAAAAAATGGTATTCAGAGAATTTGTAATTGTTTTCCTACTGTGGAAAATTTAAAGAATTATTTTTAAGGTCATCTTAGAAACAGTTTCAAGTAAATGCAGTGAAGGCCTCCCTAGTGAGTTAGAGTGGTTTCCAAATCAATCCCATCAAAAAGAGATCTTACTTAGAAGCTTCAGAACAAACTGTCACAATGTCTCTGTCCTTTGCTTTCCAATAAGAATGGAACAGAACAAATTAGAGAGTAAAAGTTGTTTTGGAGAGTTGTTTGCTAAAGATGAAACAACTCAGGATGCTGAACTAAAGGAAATTATTATTTTTATCACCAAAGTTTGTTTCAGTAGAGGGTTTAAATGAAAGCACAATTGCTTTAGAAAGTGCTTGGGGGGTGGTGCTGAGTGGGCATAGGAGGCTTAGAGCAGTAAATTAATTCAATCAGCAAAAGGAGAGGGCACCCAGCCCAACTGACTTTGTTAGTCCATTCATTAACTGTGAAATATAACTGCTCCACACAGTGAAAACCAAAGCATTCACTTAAGTTACCAAAGATTTGTACAAATTATTAAAGCCAATGGGAAAAAGCTCTGTATTTCTTTTAATCATGATAGAAAATGAGCTCCCTTGAAGGCAACTCATAATTTGTGTAACATCACATTGACATCAGTCTTGTTTTCCAAAGAGTGTGTTTTGCTGAAGTTGCAATAAATCTCCCTATCATCATTTATTATTTTACAAAAATCAATAAAGCATACATAGAATCAGCCATGCTTCCTGCTTTTACAGAAATGAAGTTCTAAAAGAGGTGAAACTAGTAAAAGTATAGATACAACCACATACAAAAGTCCCCATTAAACTCATTCTCTCTTCTCTCATTCTGTCCATCTCCCTTTCACTTTCTCCTGCCATCCCTTGTCTTTATTTTCTTAATGTCTTGTTACCTTTCTGTTTGGGAACTGGCTACATGAAATTAAAGCTGCAGCCCTGGCTTTTGAGAGACTTTATGCAGTGTTTACCTAAAGCCTGTCCTGAAGTGTATGGAACTTCTCTGAGCAAGGGAAAGAATCCACAGGGTTTACTATTTCTTGGGAGTTTCATTAGGTTGTCAGCATTAGCAGTCAGTAGTCCCAGTTAGGCATTTTTAAGTACTAAAACTTTTCAAGAATTGCTTTTTCAATTTGACAGCCCCATTTTTCTTATTGAAAATATGAACTTCATAAGGAAGAGAAAGATGATTTTCAACTTTTAACTCATTACAATCTTTTCACTCTCTTTTAATGAAATAAACATAATAAAATGGTATGACATTTTTATGGCAGTGTTTCCAACTTCATGATGTGAAATATTATTAACAAAAATCTCGATGAAGAAAATGCACCAAATTTGCAACTTAAAAATAGCATGCAAATAATAAAACACTAAACAGAATAATCACAGGGAATCTCTAACTTAAAAAATACTATTAATAATAGGTAAATTTTATTATGTATAAAAATGCTTTCACATATGTTATATCAATTGATCTCAGCTAATCTCTTCAGCAAACTTAAATTTATTACATACCAATGAACTAAGTAAGATCTGTTTCTCAGAGAATGGGGCTGACCATTTGTAATAAAGGCAAATTGGAAAAGTGAGGTATTATTCCTATTTCTGAGTCGTTGGGGAATATTTTCTTTCCTTCTTTCTTTCCACCTCCTTTGTTAATTAGATTCCTGAAGTCTGATGTCTGAGGATAAAGGGAAACTGCCATTATTTAAGGACAAACTGATTGTTTCTGTAGAAAATTCTACCTTATATACAAAAAAGCCGCTAGAACTTATAATACTAGTTTAATATGTAAAAATAAGTTGCATTTCTATATATTTGCATCAAATAATGGAAATTATAAGCATAAAAAATAATATCAATAATAAAAATACTTAGAGATACATTTGATGGAAAATGTAGATAGATAGTAAAATTTAAATAAAATGTTGCTGACAGAAATTGCAGAACTCTTAATGGAGAGATATGCCATATTCATGCATCAAAAGACAATATTTTAAAGCTGTTAATTCTCACCCATGTGATCTGTAAATTCAACATATCAACCTCAATCACAATTGTAGCATGTATTTTTGTAGTAATTGACAAGCTAATTCTAAGTGTGTATAAAATTTAAAAGAATCTAGAATAACCAAAACATCTCTGAAGACGAAAACCAGAGTTGGAGGAATTGCACTACCTGATTATAAGGTTTATTACAAAGCAGCAGTAATAAGACTCTGTGGTGTTGGAATGGATTTAGACAAGCAGATCAATGAAACAGTGAAGGAGACATAGAATGGAACCACACATATATGGTCAATTGATTTTTGACGAAGATACTAAAGTAATTCAGGAGGAAAAGATGAATATTGTCGACAAATACTACTGGAATACTGGGAAGGCCATATTCAATAAAATAATCTTCAACCCACATATCATATGTAAAAATTAACTCAAAATGGATATAGAGGTAAATGTAAGAGCTAAAAATAAAATATTTTAGAATAAAACAAATATTTTAGTGACCCTGGGTTTTCGAAATAGTTTTAAACTATAACATAAAAGGCATGAAGGAAAATTTGATAAATTGGACTTAATAAAAAGTAAAAAACTTGCTCTTCAAAAACATTGTTAGGAAAATGTAAATGCAAATCATAGGAAGAAAATATTTGAAAATTATATGTTGGACAGAAGATGTGTATTTGAAATATATATAGGACCCTCCCAACTCAATAGTAAGAGACACGCATCTCAATATAAATGGCAAAAATATTCAAAAGACACCTCATCATAGAAGATGTACAGATAGCAACTATGTATCTGGAAAGATGTCCATTATTATTAATCATTATATAAATGTAAATGAAAACCATGAAGTGCCAGTGAAGAGCTACAATTAAGTACTACTGTACCAAGCATTGGAGAAGACATAGAGCCATAAGAACTCTCACGTACTGCTCGTAGGAATGTAAACAGGTACAGCTACTTTGGAAAACAGTATGGACATTTCTTAACACATTAAATATACTCTTACCATATGATCCAGCCAATCTGTTCTTAGACATTGACCGAAGAAAAATGAAGGCATATTCAATACAAATTCTGTCCATGAATATTTATAGAAGCTCATTATGTAGTAGCCCCAAACTGGAAATGACCTAAATATTCATTAATAGGTGGCCAGATAAATATATTTAGAATGCTCTTCAGAAATAAAAAGAAATTAACATACGAAAAGGTGAATAAAACTCAGAATATTTTTTTCTAAATTAAACTAGGCAAAAGGTATATACTATATGATTCTATTTATATAAAATTCTAAAAACATGACAGTCAATCTGCTGGGTGCGGTGGCTCACGCCTGTAATCCCAGCACTTTGGGAGGCTGAGGTGGGCGGATTACTAGGTCAGGAGATCCAGACCGTCAGAGCTAACACAGTGAAACCCTGTCTCTACTAAAAATACAAAAAAAAAAAAAAATTGGCTGGGCATGGTGGCAGGCGCTTGTAGTCCCAGCTACTCGGGAGGCTGAGACAGGAGAATGGCTTGAACCCGGGAGGAGGAGTCTGCAGTGAGCCGAGATCATGCCACTGCACTCCAGCCTGGGCAACAGAGTGAGACTCCGTCTCAAAAAAAAAAACAAAACAAACAAACAAAAAATGACAGTGAATCTAAAACAGAAAGTAAGTTTTAGGATTGAAGATAAGATGGGAGAGTAGGAGTAATTACAAAGGGGACAAGGATACTTTGGGGCATGATAGATATGTTCATTATCTTGACACTGCTTGTTGGTTTCACAACTATATATAAAAAACCATAAAATTTACATTTAAATATGTACAGTTTATTATATATCAATTATATTTCAATAAAGTTGAAATATCTAGACTAGTTGCTTTTTATTTTTAATATGATTCATGTTAAAAATATAAGATTAAAGTAAAAGAAAAGTATAGATTTTTCCTTTGTCTTCATTATATGAATATATGCTGATGTATTTAACCATCCTGCTGTTGCTACACTGTTATATTTTTTCCTATTTTTCCTGTTACAGAGAGTATGGTGCCTTTATTTGCATCCAGTTTACATCCTTAATTTTTTACTTAGGATAAATTCTTGCAGCTGGGATTTCTTAGTTTAAAGAAATACAGATTTTCAAAGTTTTTTTGATATGCATTATCAAAAGTTTTGATAATTCGTGTTCCCATTTCCAGTTTTGGTGGGGGGGTAAATATCTAGACAGAAATTACAGAGAAGTGTCCACCATCTAGAAGTTTCATATACATAAGAATTAATACTTTAACAGCATTTTGTGTTTAGTATCTGCTCTCAGAGAACTGTTTTCAGAATACGAGAATGACATCAGTTATGCTTATGACTAATACTATCAGTAAAGACTGATACCTTAATTTAAGGCCAATTGGTTGGCTGTCAATTTTATATGCTTCTATGTACACAAAATATTTGCAAATATCTGAAGTCTTATTTTTCCATATCTTCTGGAAGCATATCATTGAAATATGCAGGTAAAACAAATTGTTTTAACTATTGAGAAAGAAGACTGAGAATGGAATTATAGTGGGAATAATAATGACACTCAAATTTGCATATTATTCTACAGTTTTGAGACTTTATTTTAAATGTATTTCTAGATCCTTAAAACACACTGTGACCTAGGCAGGGCAGAAACTATTGTCTCCCTCCAATATATAAGGAAATTCCAGAAGAGAAGATGGGAAGCATGTGGTAAGGAAATTGCCTGGTTGACAAGTAAGAATGAAGAATTTAGGTCTTTTGACCCAGGTTTTTTCCCATTGTCTAATTTTGCCTCTTCCCAGATGAGATCACACTAGCCAATTCCAAATATTGGTGATAGGGATGTCACTAATTCTCTTGAGCTAGAGTGGATGTCCAGAGAACTGTAGAGGTGTATGTATGTAGCATTTGTAGTGGGGTTATATGAATGGGTGTATGTGTTTGTTTGTGTGAATGTGCGTGCATGTCTGTTTGTGAGTAGTGTAGTTAGTTTTCTAGAGCTTCCTTGCAGGTTGGCTAATCTTCTGCCAATGCGGGGAGAAATCTCATTTAAGCTCCTGACAGTATGTCTACATTTTCTTCCCTTGAAGGCCAAAGACTTGATGGTCAAAGGTGCTTTGGTATTAAACTGTTATATGCCAAACATACCTGTGGCAAAGCCTAAGTCCTTCTCACATAAAACACTGCCTCTATAAATGACAGGATAATTATAGAAGTCTGAATCGTGGCTCCAACATTGATTAGAAAAAGGGCTAAAATATCTTAAAATAGGTGAACATGACCTAATCTGATAAATTTCTCTGAGAAAATTATGCTTGCACTGGGACCTAGGGTGTGTGGGAATTGAAAGAAGGGTATAGAGCATCCTAAGCAAACAGAAGGGCAGGAACAAAGGAAAATGTAAGAATTCAAGGAAGTAATGTATGTAAGTCAATTATCAGTGCCTGGCATAGAATGAACACACAATAAATCATAGAGATTATCAGCTTTTGTCATAAAAAATAAAACTTCAAATCCAGACATTAGGACCTGTATAAATTATATAACAACTACCCATACAGGACTTGGCATCAAACCTATTTCAGCATGAACATAAAGGTCTTTATTATTAATAATTTTTAGCATACAAGCCTTGAACTAAAATTTAAGTTGCCTGCAAATATAATTTTAAATTGCTCTTCTGATTCTTCATTTTAAGACATTTTCTTTGTTATAAGCAGATGACTTACTGGCTACTACTCTGTATGATATGGTGAGGAGCAAAGTTTTGGGGTCTCTGAATGATGATGCCCAAGTCCTTCCCTCTCTGCTTTCAGCATCACTCACTGCATTTCCAGGACATTGAGCATAACAGCATGCAAGTTAGTAATTGGCAAAACAAGTACTTGGAATCGATGAGTGATCTCACAAGAAGCAAAGGGCTGGTCCCAGTTTAACAGGTGCCAAGTAAAGGAGCAGATTATTTAATTAAATACATATGAGATACATATATTTTCTTGTATATGTGACCTTGAGATCAAGCTCTGATGTAGTAATGCAGGTACAAATGGGCAAGTCTATTTCTACATTAAAGTAGAGTAGTGTTTTAAGGCTGTGGATGGTCCTTATAGACCTGGCTTCCTTTTCATTTGCCTGTGCCATGTAAGCAAGACCCAAGTGAAAAGGATTGTGTTTGGGAAAGACGTTACATGTTTCTTCAATTGTTCTTTGGAAATTGATGGTTTCACAGTTTGGAGCAGATTCTTAGGATTCCTAATTACTGCTGATAAAGTCATTAGTTTTACCACAGTATTTCACCTAGTATTTTAAGGTGAAATAGTATTTTACCTTTAAGAACCATTCTTGAATATATGAAAATATTGATTTGGGAATGCCACACTCTGTATGTCTGTGGAAAGGCTATATGTATAGTGAAGAGCTTTGATATGAGGGGTAGACAGAGATCCGTTTTAGAAACTGATAAAAGCTACTGACCCTCTCCTTAGGTAAAAAACAGTATAACATGCATATGATATCAGAGAGATCAAAGCAGCCCACATCTCAAATTAGCTTTGGCATCTCTTTTTAGATATTAGGGTAAAGTTTGCATATTTTTGGTTTTGGCCTTCATAAGGCCAGATAACTGAAAGGTCACTGCAGCATAGTTACTGATATCCTGTGATTTTGAAAATGGTGGTTGGTGGGGGGCGGGGAGGGGCAGTGGTGGGCACTGCTCAGCAAACCTTCCTGTAAAAGGTAAGATAGTAATTATTTTAGGTTTTTTGGCAAATAGATAAAATCAAGGACATTATGTCAATGCTAACATAATCATTTAAAATACAAACAAGAAAAAAATTAAAACCATTCTTAGCTGAAGGGAAATGCATTACAGAAGATGGGGCAGATTTGGCTCTGGAGCTGTAGTTTGCTGACTTCCACCGTTCACATCATCGCTGGTGAGCAGAGGAAAAATAGTAACACTCTCACCGTCTTATCTAAGTAGTGTATCTTAGTAAAATTCACAACTGACAAAAATAAATTAGGATATAAGTTAAATATCTGAATTTTCACTTTCTTTTTTTGAGACAGAGTCTCACTATGTTGTCCAGGTTGGAGCACAGTGGTGCAATCATGGCTCACTGAAGCTTCGACCTCACAGGTTCAGGCAATTCTCCCACCTCAGCCTCCTAAGTAGCTGGGGCTACAGGCATGCCACCATGCCTAGCTAATTTTTTGTATTATTTGTGGAGACAAGGTCTTTCCATGTTGCCCAGGCTGGTCTTGAACTCCTGGGCTCAAGTAATCCTCTTGCCTCAGTTCCCTAAAGTGCTAGGAATACAGGTGTGAGCCACTGCGCCCGGCCAACATTCACTTTCAAGTATAAGTAAGCATTCTACGTGTAAATTGGGTTGAAATTCTTCTTGTGTGCTTTTTATGCTGAAATGTACTCTTGTCAGTTTAAGCATAAAGGTATTTGTTATTGCAAAAATATCATTAATTAGTAATGAAAGTGATTAATTTCGTGTACAGAAATAATTTTTAAGGGCTTTTACATGGTTCATCAGCACAAGACTGATAATTAGCTAGGTAAAATTTCAAAGCATACACAGCTCTTGAACCAAAAATGTTAACAATATACAATTCAAAGCAAAATACTGAGATTATATTATATCCTACATGCAATCTTTTGAAATTGTTTTGTGTTTTACAATTAATAATTTAAAAATAATATATATAAACTTTTATTTTTTCAATTTTGCTGTCAAAAATATTCTTTTGAATTTCTTCTGCCATTCAAAAATGCATTAGAAACAGAAATTCTAGCCCAAATTTTATGAGGAGAAAAAAGTCCTTCAAAATGATACTAGATGAAAAATTTCATTTTAAGTCATCTTTGATCCAAGAATTACAAGGAATTTAAAGAGTGTGAAGCAAAATAGTCATTGGAGAAAAATGAAGTATTCAAAAACAGTTTTGTTTTCATCAATCAAATTTCAGGATAACAGTTTTTACAAGAGTGCTTTAAGAAGACAATTCCGGCCGGGCGCGGTGGCTCACGTCTGTAATCTCAGCACTTTGGGAGGCCGAGGCGGGCGGATCACGAGGTCAGGAGATCGAGACCATCCTGGCTAACACAGTGAAACCCCGTCTCTACTAAAAATACAAAAAATTAGCCGGGCGTGTTGGCGGGCGCCTGTAGTCCCAGGTACTCAGGAGGCTGAGGCAGGAGAATGGCTTGAACCCGGGAGGCGGAGCTTGCAGTGAGCCGAGATTGCATCACTGCACTCCATCCTGGGCGACAGAGCGAGACTCCGTCTCAAAAAAAAAAAAAAAAAAAAAGACAATTCCTTGTAGTTTTACACGTGGAGTGGCTACAATTTAAAAAATGACAAGTTGAAGTGATTGCTGTAGCTATCAAACATTTTTAATAATCATGAAGGTTTCTGTGATCTGCTCAAAGTATGAATTCTAGGTACAATGTTCAATTTAGAATCTTATTACTGAAAAACTTCTTGAATTACATTTTGCTGTATACCTGAAAATTAGTGATGTTAGTCATTTAACTATTTCTGTTTCCTGTGAAGTGCACATTTGAACATGTCAAAACAATGCGAAATCACCTATAAATCTCACAGCTCAGTGGGAATGATGAATTTAATCTTGCATCTACTTGACTTGCTTGCTGAGTGATTTCTTGGTCTCAAACAGCTAGCAACACAGTGAATGTAACTGAAGAAATATTTATAGAAGAGAATATAAGAAAAGTGCCATGCAGTTTCATTGCCATTGAACAAAAATGGTGAGGATTTTGAATGATTTATGAATTATAAGCATATGATATTTTATCCCAATCCCACAGTTGTGTGCTCTGAAAGTAATTATAGCACCACGTAATGTAATGGGGTTACATGCCACAAGCAGAAAGATTGTGGGCTTCTTTTATCATTCTTCTTCAGCTAGGAACAAACTATAAGATGTATAAGAGATTTAGCAATCAGTGTGTCATGTGCTTAGACAAGATGTTTAACCACTATTACAAATTAACATTCTGCTTGAACAAAATGAACTTTGTAGATAATAATGCCAGCCAACATGGCAGGACTTACAACAAATAGTACCTTACAGAGAAAACATGTGTGTTTCCAGAAATCTGTTGAAGAAGCAACCAAATTAAAGTGCTTTGAGAAAGCAAGTATTCTTACATGATATCTGCTGAAAAATCCTCCCGTCATTCTACTCTAGGCTAAATTCTGAAGTTGTAGTAGGAGTAATGAGAGCAAAAAGCTTATAGAAATGGAGAGATGATAATGTTATCTTGAAAGCCAATTGCTTTGCTAGGTTGTCACATTTCTAGATCCAAGGTGAAGAATATATTTTTACCCTTAACGGATTTTGTGAAGTAGCAAGTACGTGAGCAAATGTTGGAAATGAAATAAAAATGTTACATTGTACTAATCATTAATATGTCAGAATCAGAGTTTATTAATTATCACAGTTAAAATTGTAGAATACGAATCTCTTTCAAATTATTACAATGTAGACACTACACATTTCTTTAAAATGCAAGTTAATCATAATGTCTCAGTGTATGCTTCCCCAGACACATCATCTCTCCTCCCCAAATGTAACTTTGCCTATAAAAATAATGGGTGAGAAAACCCTGATAAAATATAACTTGTATGTAACTTTTGCTGAGTGGAAATCACCAGGACAGTCTATTGTCTTTGTATGTGATTGATTCCTGAAAACAAAAATGTATCCTAAAATGTTTCATTAAAAATAGTGAAGGGAACAATTTTAAGTTTCCTTCTGAAAATGTTTAGGCAGTATCTTTAAGCTTTAATTTAGAAGATTATGAAAATATTATCATATCATAAAAACCAATACAATCTTCAAGTTTTGGAGTTGAAGAGGAGATATTTCTTTAGCCATTGTCTACTAGAGAGGAAGAAAAACTTAATAAGTTGATGGCAGTATCTCCTCAATGGGACCCTCTGTATGGACAGTCAGGCAAAAAATTCTTCCCTACAAGCTCTGTTAAAAATGAATATACATTTAATATTGTAAATGTGTAATATAAGGACTGCAGAAGCAATCTAGAAACTAAAGTTGCTGAGAAATTACTGTCTTTGTCTTCCAGGTCAAAAAATTAAAATTTGATTTTTAACATTTTTAATAATATTAAAATGTTAATAATAATTAAGCATTGAAGAATGTTTCAGATTTGCTTTTCTCCAGAAAAACCTTGGCTCAATTGAGTACTAGTTTTTTAGTATTTGTTCATTGAACATTTGGCTAGCATTTTTAATCAGCTAATCTCTATGAAACAGAACCCCTAAAGCCAGACAACATAAGGATAAATACATATTGCCCTAATGAATCCTCATAAGACCATATAAGAAAGGTATGATTATTCTCATTTTTAGATGTAGAAACTGAGCCTAGGTAAGTTAACTTGCCCGAGGCCACACAATTGGATCATAGAGTTGGGTTTCAAGCTACAGCAATCCTATTCTAGAGATAGTTTTAGAGAATATTTGCAAATATAGGACAGAAAATACCTGAACACCTTTCACCCAGCTTCCCCTTATCTTAACATCTAATATAAGCGTTGAACAATTATCAAAATTAATAAATTAACCTTGGTACAGTGCTATTAACAACACAACAAAATTTATTCAGATTTCTGCAGTTTTTCAACTAAGTCCTTTTTCTGTTCCAAGATCCAGTCCAGGATGCCACAGTGCATTTAACTGTCCTGTCTCCATGCTCTCCTCCAATCTGACAGTTCTTCATCCTTTGTGTTTCATGATGACCTTGATAACTTTGAAGAGTCTTGATCAGCTATTTTGTAGATGGTATTCAATTTGGACTGGTTTGATGTCTTTGTGATATGATTGATGCTATATATTGTTGGGAATGATACCACAGAAATAATATTCCCTTTTCCTCTTGGTGCATGAGATTAGGAGTTACATAATGTTGATATGTATTGCTGGTGATACTACCACTGATCATTCCTTTAAGATGGTATCTACACATATTCTTCATATTCTATACGTACTTTTTTTTGTTGCATTTCTTGACATGATATTCTTTTGATTCTTCTGTTACCTCTCTGCTCCTTTTTTAGATGATAATAACTAGTTTTTCTCTGGTCAACCCTTAGATGTTGGTGTCCCTTAGGATTTTTTTTAATGATCCCTCTTCTCTCCTCATTGTATTAGTGAATCTCATCCACTCCCATAGATCCACTGTCATTTATAAACTGCTGATTTTAAAGTGTAAGTCCCTCACCCAAACTTTGGACCTTATAGCCAAATGAATACATTTACTTGGATAGTCAAAGGTACCACAATATTAACATATCCAGAACTAAACTTACCTTCTTTTCCATCTATACACTCGCTCTGTGTTTCTCAAATAAGGAATCAGTGCAACCATATATGCAGTGTTTTAACTGAGGAGTACTGGGGTCATTATTTCATTATTTCCTACTTCCTCTACTCTGCCCCAGAATTTGCTTTCATTGTGCTTTGCCATTTTTGCCTTTTATCCCCACAGCCACTAATACAGGCCATATTAATTTCTCATTTGTATTACTTCAGCCACTGTGTATCGAGTCTGTCTGTCTCTAGTTGGTATTTTCTCGTCAACTCTCCACACTTTACAGCCTAGCGAATTCTGTATTTCTGATGGGAGATTCATGTAAGGATATAACCCACTATGTGCTAGGGATTCTATGTTTTATTAATTCACTCATTCATTCATTCAGTTATCAAATATTTTTTGAGTATCTCCTATGGACCAGCCACTGTGCCAGGCACTGAGGTTGCTTGGATGAACAAGGTTTCTGCCTTCATGGACTTCATGGATACAATGTCATCTCACCAAAGAGTGCATTCTTGGCTATCTTATGTAGAATGTCACTACACTTTTTGTGCTTCTCTAATTCTACTTTCTTGACATATTGTACATTATTTTTTTCATTTGTTTACTATTTATCTCCTGCCTCTAAAATATATATACCGAGAGTGATGGAAACTTGTCTATTTGTTCACTATTATATCCCAAGACCCAGAACAGTATCTGATACGTAGTAATGTCATTACAAATATTTTTGAATGAAAGAATGAATTCTAGTTTGGGGTAAAATAAATAAGAATCAAATTAAAAATTAAAGTTCTTATAGACTTCAGGTAAGTACTATGAATAAAATAAACAGGATGCCCCATAAGACAGTAACTGAAGAGATGGTTTACTTTTAGACAAGCAATTGGAGAGAACCTCTTTTAAGCTGAGATCTGAACCATGAAAAAGACCCAGCCATATAAATGTCAGGGAACAAGATATTCCAGAAAGATGAAGCAACTTTTACAAAATTCCTCAAGCAGGACAAAGAGGCCACTGTTGTTGCAGTATGGAGCATGACACAAGGTGAAGCTGGACGTGGGAAGGGGTTTGGGTTTTATTGTAGTCATTGAGAAAGCTGGTGACAATAAAATTCCTTAGTAGTACATATCCAACATGGACTCAAGTGTGTAAGTGTCTGCCTCTCATGCCAAAAGCTCTGTGAAGGCAAAGAGCATGTATGTGGGTGCTCATGCTCCAAGCAATATCTGGTATATGGCAAGCACTTAAAAAATTGATTGATAATATGAAGGCTTGGAATTAGCTTCATATACATGAACATTCTCTTTCATTGCCATCTTTAATAAACACTTTGGGAATGCTTGATTATATAATCTCAACTATTGTTATGTTGAACTTGTAAGCATCCTTCTCTAAGATCCTGTCAAGTAGTCCTTACAAAGTTGAAGATTTTATGATCTAGAAGTAAAAAAACTTGTCTTCTCTTGTTTGGTTGCTCCCCTCTCCCCTTCAAATTAAGATTAATGGGTAAGAATTTTCTTTTTGTGATTTATGAGTTTCTTTTCACTGGGAGAGTTCAAGCAAAATCTGACTCATAATTTATCAGTTATTCAATAGCAAGTTGCTTATATTGGAAAGGTGTGGACTATTGGAGAACAATAATATTCACCACAAGTCTAAGATGGCGTGTTTCATGGCTATGATAATAAATATCTTTCTAAAAACTCAGTGAATAAGTTAAATTAGGTTACTTTGATGAAACGAAGTTTTATCTTGACTTGGCAGCCTCTAACTTAGTGTTTGACCTTGAAAAGATACAGTTTTGGCTTCCAGTTACACTTACGTTGTACTTGTAGTCAATAAAAATGCTAAGACGTATTTTGTAAATAAAACAATAATAGCAAGAAATTGGAGATGTAGCCGAGTGCTGCATAAAAGGCAAAAAAATTTACTAGACCAAAGTGTTTCTTATACTGTAATTGAGTACATCTTAATGTCTTTCCTGTGCTCTCTCTGACTTACTTTTGGAAAAGAGGAGTTAAAATTTCATAGACTCTCGTCTTTTGAAGGTTCTTATGAAAATGAAGATGTAGATTAAGTTGCATGTGATGAGTTTCTCATTTTCTGGTGACTTTTTAAGAGAGTTTTCAAACATTTAAATATAAATAAATGTAGAATAACCAGATTCAGACTCACATTCTGTATGCAAACCCTAGAATTTATCAAAATCACAACATTTGTGATTAACAAGACTGTTTTATTAAAAAACTTTCTCAGTCTTAAATATGATAATTAAATAGTTTTTTGTCCCCCTCCCTAATGGATAAGCTTAAAACAATTCTGTAGGCGGTTTCATTGTTAGCTTTCCATTGTTAGCCTTTTCTGTCTCCTTTACTGCTTCTCTTCTTTTTTCTTTGTCCATGTAAATGTTAGCTTTCTGATTGCATACAAAATAAGCACAGCATTAATCACAGCCTAATGAGCAACCCAATTATATAAAATCCAAACTTACTATAAAAAATTACTCAGTAGTTTGAACACACCCAGGTTTCCCTATAAAGCAGGCTTATTTAAATATTACCACAAATATATACTCTTTACAAGTGAAAAATGTCCACAAGGCTGCTGTGGTTTAGTTTATTCCCCTCATTTGAGGCACATTAATGTCTATGTGAAATATGCTAAAGCTCAATAGAAATGAATCTCATTAGTATTTAAATATAACAATTAATTTATGTTGTTATTTATTGGCCAATTATATTAGAAATTATAGTGTTTAACGGAGGACAATCAGATTTCCAAGAGCTATAATTTTGCCTGCATTGGATAGGAGACATATATAATCAATGGTCTCAGCAATAGCATTCACTCTGTTTCCCCCATCTTCTTCTAAATATATCTAATTTTATAAAGAAGAAATGTCCACGTGCTAAACTACATTTTCTCAAATTTTACATTGGAGTTCCAATGATTTAGAGTAAAAGTTAATCTTCCTCTTCACTGCTATTTTTCCCTTTCCCTTATCTAAAGCTATATATACAATAACCCTGGGATTCTTAAAAAGTCTAGATTTTGCTTAAATCTTTTTCACAATGGATTTACAAAATATCTTGCACTTTTTACTTTGAGGAAATAATATTATGACAATAAGCATCATATTGTATCTTGTGCATATATTAACTTTTCCAAGGATTCTTCCTGATTTTTCCAGCCAGGAATAACCTCTTTCTCTGCTCAACTTCCATAGCATTATGTTTGGACTTCTCTTATGGCATTTAACTGCATTTTGTTTTTTTGTTTGTTTTTGAGACAGAGTCTTGCTCTGTCACCCAGGCTGGAGTGCAGTGGCATGATCTCGGCTCACTGCAAGATCTGCCTCCTGGATTCATGCCATTCTCCTGCCTCAGCCTCCCGAGTAGCTGGGACTACAGGTGCCCGCCACCACGCCCCACTAACATTTTGCATTTTTAGTAGAGACGGGGTTTCACTGCATTAGCCAGGATGGTCTCGATCTCCTGACCTCGTGATCCGCCCTCCTCGGGCTCCCAAAGTGCTGGGATTACAGGCGTGAGCCACCGCGCCTGGCCAAATTTTGATTTTTGTGATTTTGAACGTAAAGTCAGATGAAGGTTGTTTTGAAACAAACTAGAAAATAGGATTGTGTATTTGGCAATAATGGTCATCGTGATAAAGAGTTCCTGTCTCTAAGATTCTTAAGATTTTAAAATAATTTGGTTAAAATATAAATGTCTTGTTTAATAATAGATTTGTCACTTCAGAGTTTATTTCGGGAGGTGAAATCAGGAAGAATGGGCCAGATTTTATGGAGGGGTTTTCTCAGGGGAGAGGCTTCAGAGCGTATGGCACTCTATCAGGGATGGAGGAAGCAGGTGACACAGGCTGTGTATGTGCAGGAGGTGGA
This sequence comes from Symphalangus syndactylus, assembly GCF_028878055.3. Lineage (NCBI taxonomy): Eukaryota > Metazoa > Chordata > Mammalia > Primates > Hylobatidae > Symphalangus > Symphalangus syndactylus. The sequence continues at coordinate 99,700,923 of NC_072436.2, forward strand.
GGGGCAATGCCACTACCAGGGTCCTCCTGAGAGGTCCTAAGCCCAGTGGGCCCCTAAATAAAGGAAAGAAGTAGGTAAAGAAAGTGACACGGAAAACATTGTAATTACCCTTCACAATTCAACTCCAAATGGCCCAAATGAAGAGGATAATTTGCCCAAAGCTCATGTTGCTAATAAGTCCAGAACAGGAATTTTGACTCAGATATATCAGAGTCAACATTTTGCTGATTGACCAATAGCAATACTGGTTAATATTCCTCAATAGCATTCTTTCCCCCAAACATCATTATTTTAGATAGTGATATCACAACAAATGAAAAACAGATATTTTAAATCCTTTCCTCCCACCTTCAGTCTAGAACAGTGCTACTCAAAGTGCCTGACAGAACTAATTGTTTCCCAGTTCACACAGGGATAAGGAGTTTCAGCCAGATGGAAATTAACCGCATCACCAAATACCCTGTTTTACACAGCTGACATTTTTTCATAGTCAGACATTTTTTTGGGAAGGAATCAGTGTGTTGATTGACATTCTGGTACCAGCCCCTCATCTCATTGTCATGGACTGGGAGGCATGTTTGAGGACAAGCACTGATCCTGGTTCACACTTTGAGTGACACTGAATCTGGGGCCCCATCCCAGGCTTACTGAACCAGAATCTGAGGTTGATCCATATGTGCATGACATTTTAAAACTGGTATAGAAGACATTTTAAAAAGTACTGGGCATGGAGAATATTTTAAAGTCCACTTTAAAATATGCTATGTTTTACACGATCATTAAGCAAAAGCTGCCAAAAAGAAGATTTTTGGATTTGCTTTGTTTGGCATCTCACATTTGGATAGTCTTTGAAGATATTCAATAAGTACTCACACATGAATGATACTTTAAAATTTCAAAGATCTTCATCGTCCTGGATTCTCTTAGTTCTCAAAATTACCCTGTGTTATTTCTGTTATACATATGAGGTAATTTAGGCTTAGTGAGATTAGCCCTAAACCACAGCTAGCAAACTGGACAGTCAGAACTTAGCCTCAGTTTTCTAGGGCCCTTCTTTCCACTTGATTTCTTTGTGATTGTTTTCCTGTTTTATCTCACTATGAATGGGAGATATTCACCATAGCAGACATCCATAAAAGTATGTTTAGGAAGAAATTGTGGATTTTACTAGGGGAATTGCCCTGTAAAATATTTATACAACAGTTATTACCATATTTTGAAATATATACAATTTATATGTTTAAGTTGTGAGGCAACTAGTGGAAGTGTATTAGTACACAACATTTCAAAGCCTAACCTTTGCCCAGGGGATAGAGAAAAATATGAGTTCAAATACATTGTAAATGAACATCTTGCAACATATAAACAGCCCAAAGCATATTACATCACAATGCTCTAATAAAAATTAATTAAAACAAGGAAATAACCTGTCACAAGTACGAAAATGTACCCAAGAGCCAATAAAAAAGATGCAGATGAGGTTCCCCAGAGAGCCTTGGACATTTGCAGGTCATTTTCCTTGATGGTGAAGTCTGTAAAAAAGGGATAATTTGAATGAGAAGTTGGTTTAGGATTTACAGAGTTGAAGGCCATTTGCTGATATCTGCTCTCTTTTCTCTAGCTTAAAACAAAAGTTTATGTCATCTGTTTCTCCTTCTGTGTACTGCAATGAAAACAAATACCTGCCTTTCAGAGACTGTCATTATTTGCTAATACCATACAAAAATATGGAATACCATTATTATTTGGTAATAGCATGTAAGAAAAGTGGATTTGAGGACATTCAAAAGGTATTTGTAATTTTGAAATCAGAAAGCATGTGCGAAAAAATCAAAAGCTCAAACGATCATACACGCGTGTTCCAAAACACGAAATTATTAACAGTATGCTTTAGAAATCATAGGTAATTTTGAGAGCACAACTGAAAAGCTGTAAATCTCACAGGTATATTTGAGGGTAAATATTAACTGGGTTAGCGCTGCTGTTCCCCGGTAACCATAAATACTGTAGAGTTTAAACAATAGGAACATAAATGCAATGAACACAGGTGACATAACTTAGGTGCATGAATTATTAAAATTACTCCATGCAAAATGAAGCATAAATTGAGGTTATTCTTTTTTATGCATCACATAGGTGATTGATGCATACCACTGGGCTCAGATAAGTTTTTGCATGGTTGGGTGGCAATTTTGGACAGGCCAGATTGTTTACCATGATTATCACTCTTGTTATCACTGAAATCCTCAAATCCACTTTTCTTATATGATATTTCGTTGCCAAATGATACACGACTGAGAAGGAATATCATTGAGAAATGGAATTGTATACAATGGCAAAAGCTTGCAGTTTTTTCTGTTTGGTAAAATGATGATGACAGCAGGAGGTAAATGTTTCAGGTGAAAAGACATCCCATATGTATGTGGACAGATTCACAGACCTTTTTTGATTGACAGCAAAGACTATAGAAATGACTAATGATATCTATTCTGTTTTAAGAAATGTGCAAGAAGGTTTACTTAAATTATTAAATTTTTACACAAAGCCTTTGAAGTAGGTATTTTTTTTTAGAGATAAGGTTTCTGAACAAAAAGGGATGGAATACCACTTATAGAACACATCTGTAAATGGCAGAACTAAGATTCAAGCTGCTAGGAGAAGGTTTGATCCCAAGGTCCAGTGATTTCTTTATTATTTCAGTCTGCCCCCACCAATTCAGTCTTTCTCTTCTAAATAAAGACATACTCTGACAAAGCACTCTTATACATTGAGTCACTTTCCTATATTTTGGCTCATCTTCTTCGACTTTCAGAATGGATTTGGGAATGACTGGCCAACATTAAGGTGCAGACTGCAGGCATGGAAGGGAACAAAGCAAATTAACTCCTGCTGCCACTGCACTGAAAGCCTTTGCGTGGTTCTTGCTGGGCTCCTCCCTTTACCTCATTTAGCCCTTTTCAAAGGCTAGTGTTATGGATGCCTGCTGTTTTTTCCTCCCGTTCAGCTGACCCCATTGGAACGATTGCTGGATCCTAAAGAATAAGTTAACCTGGTCAAATTATCTTTCCCACCATTTATAAAAGTAAAATAGTGACATTAATGTCCTTTGAGGGTAATTAGGAGAAATGAATTGGAAATTAGGAGCACAGTGTATTCCCTATGGGAAGAAAAATAGGGATATCTTAAAAATTTCTACAGAAACAGGATTTATATGGTGTAAGTAATTTAGTCCTATTGTAGCCTCAAGAGTGTTGTTTGGTGGTTTGCATGTGCATCATTTACATAATCAGAAACCCCTAGTAGAGATACATTTCTTAATCATTTTCACCAGGTAGGAAGAAGCTTATGAAGCTGGCACATGTAGTCTCTTGTATTTGGGTATGCCATCACATGGTAAATGGGCTGTGATGACTTCTACCCCGTCTGCCTGCCATTCAATATGCAATTAGTTGCCTTACCACATCTAAATAATTTGATATTTTAAGAACACAGTAAGAATGAGCATGTTTATATTATTGTCACTAGTCTATATTTTTGTAAATAAGAAGTTTTCATTCTCAAATATACATTTTTATAATTATACAAAGAGCCAGCCACCTTGCCTTGAGGTAAAGTGGGAATTTGCTCAGCCTCGATTCTTATAAAAGACCCACTGTGCAAGAGTCTGCCTGCCACTGAAGTATCTTACATGTGGGCCGAACATATAATAGAAAAAAAGGGCAAATTTGACATCATCAATTGCAGCAAAACACATTAGGCCCGAACACCGTAATTTAATAATAATAAAGCTAGTGAAGAATTCTTAAGTAATCTTTCTTGATGTAAATATTATTTTAACAAACTATCTCATACTTACAGAATCAAATTACTTTATTTTGGGGAAACTAGGCCAATTAAAAACTTGCAATAAGGAGAAATTATATGTGTCTTGAAAAAAATGCAAAGATGCAGAGTTGTGCCACAAAGTGTATTCATCAAAGTCAAATGTTTTGGAAAACAAAAGACTAAAAAGAAAAACTTCTGATTGAAATATTTATTCCTGGTTTGTTCTGTCTTATTATATTTTATAAAATGTTCATCTAAAACTCAGAAAATATCCTGAGTCTATTAAGTCTTTATTGCAGAATCACTGGATATATTTTTCTGAGTTTGGTTGTAAAATAGAAATTAAGCACCATAGGGGATGACTCTGTGCCCATTATGACAGACAAATGGTTTCTTCCTTATTTGCAGTGGTAGAGAATGGAAATCACAGTACCTAGAACATTTATTGAGATAGAATATTTTCTGGACAACAAAATATCCCTCAAGAAACTTCAAAGGATCAGAATTGGAAGAGTATATTCTCTAAATATATTAGTATTACATTGGACTAAATATAAATGAGATACCTAGAAAAATCCTCAAATATTTGGAAATTAGACAACACACTTCTAAATATTCTCCAGGTAAAGAAGAATTTAAAAGATAATTCAGAAAATATTTAAAACTGAATGATAATGAAAATATGACATAACAAATTTTGTGGGATGCAGTTAAAGCTGTGCTTAGAGAAAAATATACACCTTTAAATGTATATATTGAGAAAGATATTTACACTTCAATTATCTAATTTCCCTTCAGTTATCACTTTAAGAAATAAAAGAAAGAGCATGTTGAAGCCAAGTAAGTAGAGGAGAATCTGTTTCATGACTCTCTGACCTGCTGCTGCTTTAGCAGCAATACATGGCATTCCTCAGCTTGAAGCTGCGTCACTCCAGTCTCTGCCTCTGTAATCACACGGCCTTCTTCCCTATGTGTCTTTCTGTGTGTCCTCTCCCTTTTTCTCAGAAGGACAGCAGTCCTTGGAAATGTCATGCTGTAGAAGATTGAGTACAAACTCAAGTTAGTATGAATTATACTTGAAATGTCTATTATATTGGGGTGGTTATTATAACCGGATTTTCTTTTTTAAAACATGAGATGTGCTCCATATTTTTAGGTTAGTGACAGTTTATGTTGCAGTTGGGAAAGATTTGGTTTTAAGTCAGGGAAAGTATTTATGTATATAGGGCATAGTTTTGAGTTTTTTGTTTCTACCTAACCAACATTGTCCTAGAGAGAATTTAGGAAAAAGGCAGAACATATAATTCAGTGTAAAGACATGTTGGGTAACAATAACTATTACATGTATCAATGTGTGGTATTTGTAGGAATCAATTTTATAATTCCCCATGTGATGCATTCATTAACTTTCCTCCCTCTTGTTTTGGTAGCTGGCATATTCTTTTGCATTTAGATGTTTGGTGGCTAATAAAGTTAGCTAATTACACTGTGCTACTGAGCATGCTTTGCTCAAAATCTACTTAGCAATTATTCATTGGAAAATGTTTTTAATTCTGTTTGATGACATTTTAAAACATAACTTCTCTTCTTTTTCCTAACACTGCTGCATAATCCTTTATTAGAAATGCTAATCTCAAAACTTAATAACTAGGCAGCTTTCTGTTATCATAATAGCAGCTACTCTACATATTTAGACATTATATATCTAGCCCTAGCATTGCTTAATTCTTTACACAATTACTCAGAGCTGAGAACTCAACACACAGATGCTGTGAGGGGTATCTGGTAGCTTTCTTGCTGTTGATAATGCAGCTTGCTCAGTCATGATGTCTGCTATTAAGTGTTAGTAGTGAATTATTACCAAAAAAAAAAAAAAGAATATCTGGTAAGAAAATTGTTATTTTAATAATTTCCTAGAAAATAATGTGATTATCAGCAAGAAATTTTAGTATTTTGTCTTTAATACATTTGTGAGCTGAATAGGATATAATCATAATAATGTTTCTAATTTTATATTTAAGAAATAGAAAAAATGATGTTAAATAAATTTCAATAAATTTGTTTCAATTATCAAGTCAAATTAGAAGGAAGACAAGTAAAAAGTGTTATTTAAATTTTATGCTGTCAGTAAATCTGCCTTACAGAAATCGTTTCATCAGATCTTTTGGCCTATTTTGCAAATTCAGAGTGGAGACTCTATCTCTTATCTTTCCTATCAATAAAGGATCAGAGTAGGAAAATCTCCACAAGACAAGCAAGGGTTGGGAGAATATAAATTTACGAATCTGGCTAAGGCCACAGTACTTTATAATTGAATGTTACCTACTTGGATTTCAAAGGCAATTGAGAAGAGAATGTGTCAGGGGACATTTTGCATCCTTTCTAAATCTGCTAAATGCATTGTGCATTGATAGCATAGTTTCCGCTATGTAATGATTAGTATGACATATATCTTTTAGATATTAGTGATGTAAAGATATTTTTCACTTCAAAAGAACTAATCTATTTTATTTACACCTGAAAATGAAAACCATGAAGCTAAACATGACATATGGAGCTAAACATCTCTCTTGCCTGCCCCACTTTATAGTTATAATTTCTTTTAATTTTATAAATCAAATGTATAATGAGACATATGAGAAGTATAATAAAGGATATAAGCACTCCCATTTGCTGTTATTATTCCAATACACATGTCAATAGTTATATGTCAAATTTCAGTGACTGCATAGTATTCTACTTGATAGATTTTTCTCCCCGTTTTCTCAATCAATCTTGTACTGATAGTCAATTAGACATTTATAAAAATTTACTTTTGTTACTCATACTACAGTGAACTTTATTAGGATTGAACCATTGCACATAACTGTATTTCTTTTCTTTTCTTTTTTCTTTTTTTTTTTTTTTTTTGAGACAGAGTCTTGCTCTGTCGCCTAGGCACAGTGCAGTGGTGCAGTTTCGGCTCACTGAAGCCTCTGCCTCCCAAGTTCAAAAGAGTCTCCTGTCTCAGCCTCCCAAGTAGCTGGGACTACTGGAATGCACCACCACATCAGCTATTGTTATTTTTGTGTGTGTGTATTTTTAGTAGAGATGGGGTTTCATCGTGTTGGCCAGGCTGGTCTTGAACTCCTGGCCTCAGTGATCCACGCTCCTGGGCCTCCCAAAATGCTGGGCTTATAGGCATGAGCCACTATGCCTGACCTATTTTCTTGAAAATAAATTTCTGAGCACGGAATTGCTGGGACAAAATATATGCATGTTTTTAAGCCTTTGGTAATTCTGTGTAGAGGTTGTATCAACTTATAATTCTACTTAGATATATAAAAGTGTATATTTCTTTGTACCTTGCCAACTTTGGGTATTATTCTGTATTACCCTTTTTAATTTAACAGGTATAAAACTACACATAATTTTCAGATTACTAATTACATTATTTTACATTTTTATGGGACTTTAGTTCTTTGCAAAGAACTTTACAGTTCTGTATACTAAGCTCCTTATTCTTTTGATGCATTTTTCTAGTTTACCATTTGTGACTATACATCATTTAATGTTTTTTCCAAGAAATAATAGTAAATGGTGTGCAATGAAATTTATGAATCTTTATATTACACTTAAACTAAACTATCTGAAGATTAAGTTGATATTAATCTGTTTTTGCAATACTATACTTTTATTGCATATGTTGAGATATTTAATGAATCTGAAAGTTGTTTGGCTAATAATAATGATAGCCAATATATGCATTTTATGGCCAGAAACTTGATTAAGTGCTTTTTCTATAATATCTTAATTAACCCTCACATGTTAACTATTACATCTTCTTCTTTACCGATCTGGCTTCAGTTTTGCAAGATTTATTGCAGCCAATAATACGGCTTACACGGACTGCTTCTCAGAAGCTTCTGGGAACAATCCAAGAGCCACACTAAAAAATGAGCTGGCAAGGGAATTGCTGCTGCCACCACCATCTTGGCTGGCTCAAGAACAACTCTCCCTGTCTTATTCAGAAGAGCTGATGAACCAGGATGCATCAGTCTCTTTTTTTTAGATTACTCAGAAAAGTTTGGGCTGACTGTCCCCTAGAGATTGTGCCATGGGTGCCACTGGAAAGTTGCTTCACCTTCCATTGAGGTCTGTGGTTCTGGACTGCATATTTATAGTTCCAGAGAAGTTATCCTACTGCCACTCCACAATGCCCATCTCAGCCTGCCCAGACTTGTGATGGAAGCTGGGCCAAGTGCAAAATGTTTAGCTTCAAGAGAGTCTGAAAAATGGAGACTTTACTTTTCAGTTTTCATTGTGCAGGGAGTCATGCCAGGAGGCTTTTGAATGGTCTTAAGTTGGCCATTCAGAACTGCACCATATTGTGGAGGACACAACTAGCTAAGAGAGGTTACCTAACTGTAAAGTTCCACAGCTAGACAGCAGTGGGGCCAGGACTTGAAACTGGACAGTACGGTTTCAAGGAATTTGCTCTTAACCCTTACACTAGAAAAACTTCATGGTACATATCTTATGGTGGGATGCAGGAATCTAATTGTATATCTTCCTAAGTTAAAGATACTTTTTTTCTCAATATATTGGATCTCTGTTTATAATTTTTTTTTTTTTTTTTTTTTTTTTTTCTGAGATGGAGTCTTGCTCAGTCACCCAGGCTGGAATGCATCTCCAGCAATCTCGGCTCACTGCAACCTTCACCTCCTGGGTTCAAGCAATTCTCCTGCCTCAGCCTCCCAAGTAGCTGGAATTACAAGTGCCTGCCACGATGGCTAATTTTTATATTTTTAGTAGATACGGGGTTTCACCATGTTGGCCAGGCTGGTCTGGAACTCCTGACCTCGTGATCTGCCCACCTCGGCCTCCCAAAGTGCTGGGATTACAGGCGTGAGCCACTGCACCCAGCCATTGTTTGTAACTTTAAACCACTTTTATTTATCTTCAAAAGACCACATCTTTGCTTTATAAATGAACATATAGACTCTGAAAAGCCATTGGAAATTTTAGGTTCTATAATGCATCTGATATGGTTTAGCTGTGTCCCCACCCAAATCTCATCTTGAACTCCCATGGTTGTGAGAGGGACCCAGTGGGAAGTAATTGAATCATGGGGGCAGGTCTTTCCCATGCTGTTCGCACGAGAGTGAGTAAGTCTCACAAGATCTGCTGGTTTTGAAAAATGGGATTCTTCCGGCACAAGCTCTCTCTTTGCCTGCCACCATCCACGTAGGATGTGACTGGCTCCTCCTTGTCTTCTGCCATGATTCTGAGGCTTCCCCAGCCATGTGGAACTGTAAGTCCAAATAAACCTCTTTTCTTTGTAAATTGCCCAGTCTCAGGTATGTCTTCATCAGCAGTGTGAAAACGGACTAATACAGTAAATTTGTACCAGTAGAATGGGGTGTTGCTGAAAATATACTTGAAAATGTGGAAATGACTTTGGAACTAGGTAACAGGCAGAGTTTGGAACAGTTTGGAGGGCTCAGAGGAAGACAGAAAAATGTGGGAAAGTTTGGAACTTTCTAGATAATCATTGAATGGCTTTGACAAAAATGCTAACAGTGATATGAACAATAAGGTCCAGGCTGAGGTAGTCTTAGATGGAAATGAAGAACTTGTTCAGAACTGGAGCAAAGGTGACTCTTGTTATGTTTTAGCAAAGAGACTGGCAGCATATTGCCTCTGCCCTAGAGATTTGTGGCACTTTGAACTTGAGAGAGATGATTTAGCGTATCTGGTATCTGGCGGAAGAAATTTCTAAGCAGCAAAGCATTCAAGATGTGACTTGGGTGCTCTTAAAATCACTCAGTTTTATCAGGGAAGCAGAGCAAAACAGTTTGGAAAATTTGCAGGCTGACAATGTGATAGAAAAGAAAATCCTGTTTTCTGAGGAGAAATTTAAGCTGGATGCAGAAATTTGCATAAGTAATGAGAAGCTGAATGTTAATCCCCAAGACAATGGCAAAAATGTCTCCAGGGTATTTCAGAGGTCTTCAGTACAGCCCCTCCCATCACAGTCCTAGAGGGCTAGAAGGAAAAAATTGTTTCTTGTGCCAGGTCCAGACTCCCCATGCTGTGTGCAGTCTAGAGACTTGGTGCCCTGTGTCCCAGCTGCTCCAGCCATGTCTAAAAGGGGCCAGGGTATAGCTTGGGCCGTGACTTCAGAAGGCGCAAGTCCCAAACCTTGGCAGCATCCGTGTGGTGTTGAGCCTGTGGGTGCACAGAAGTCAAGAATTGAGGTTTGGGAACCTTCACCTAGATTTCAGAGGGTGTATGGAAACCCCTGGATGTACAGGCAGAAGTTTGCTGCAGGGGTGGGATTCTCATGGAGAACCTCAGATAAGGCAGTGTGGAAGGGAAATGTGGGATCAGAGCCCCCACACAGAGTATCTATTGGGGCACCATCTTGTGGAGCTGTGAGAACAGGGCCTCCATCCTCCAACCTCAGAATGGTAGATCCACTTACAGCTTTCACAGTGTGTCTGGAAAAGCCACAGACACTCAACATCAGCTTGTGAAAGCAGCAGGGAGGGAGGCTGTACCCTGCAGAGCCAAATGGGTGGAGCTGCCCAAGACCATGGGAACCCACCTCTTGCATATCCTTGTCACCTGGATGTGAGACATGGAGTCAAAAAAGATCATTTTGGAGCTTTAAGATTTGACTGTCCCTCTGAATTTTGGACTTGCGGGGGGCCTGTAGCCCCTTTGTTTTGGCCAATTTCTTCCATTTGGAAAGGTTGTATTTACCCAATGCCTGTACCCCCATTGTATCTAGGAAGTAATTAGCTTGCTTTAGACTTTACAGGCTCGTAGGCAGAAGGGACTTGCCTCTTCTCAGATGAGATGTTGGACTGTGGACTTTTGATTTAATGCTGAAATGGGTTAAGACTCTGGAGGACTGTCAGGAAGGCATGACTGATTTTGAAATGTGAGGACATGAGATTTGGCAGGGGCCAGGGGTGGAATGATATAGTTTGGCTGTGTCCTCACCCAGATCTCATCTTGAATTCCCACATGTTGTTGAAGGGACCCGGTAGGAGGTAATTGAATCATGGGGACAGGTCTTTCCCGTGCTGTTCTCATGATAGTGAATAAGTCTCATGAGATCTGATGGTTTTGAAAAATGGGAATCTCCCTGTACAAGCTCTCTCTTTGCCTGCCGCTATCCATGAAAGATGTGACTGGCTCCCCTTTGCCTTCTGCCGTGATTATGAGGCTTCCCAGCCATGTGGAACTGTAAGTCCAATTAAACCTCTTTCCTCTGTAAATTGCCCAGTCTCAGGTATGTCTTTATCAGCAGTGTGAAAACAGACTAATATAGCATCTCAAGAATTTCTTATACTAACCATACTTATGGTGTTATGTTCAGTGGTTTACAAAAGCAATTACACCTTCTAGGTATTTTACCTGTGTTATCTCATTTAAATATCACAATAAACTGATGTGAAGGAGTTACTAAAATCGAATAAACCAGGACTTAAGCAAAGTCACACAGCTTGTTCTTTTTGGTAGACTCCAAAGCTCATGATTTTCCTCTAATATTGTAGTACTTCATCAATTTCTATATAAACTCTTTTGAAAGGATTGGGGTCAGAAGAAGGACACCCTCTAAGATATTCTACAATGCTTGAAAGTAAAAAAAAAAATTGTTATTCCATTGAATTCTGCTATTTAAATATTAATTGCTGCACAATAGAAGGCAATGTACATATACATTTATGTTGTCTAAAATACTATTTAAAGTCTAATCATGATTTCTATTCATCAGTATCATTGGTGTGTACTACTATACTATAGTGCCACAAAATAGTTCACTAATAATTAGCAGCATTTTTTAAAACTAGAATTTTGTTTGAAATAACAATTTCAATGTAGAAGAGGGAATGTACGTAGGGCCACAATAGAGTTATTCATAAAATGTGTCAATTTCTTGGGGAGAATAATGATTTGGTATAATTTATCTAAAATGATCTGTCCCCTCCTCCCAATTTTCCACTTATTTCCCCAAAATGTCACTATTAACTATTCTTTTCTCACTTTTCTTTGGTAGATAAGACCTCCCTCAACTGTGGGGAAGGTAAGAAATATTTGCGTGAGATGAATTTTTAATTTTATTCCGTATAAGAAAGATGTCTTAGCTAAGGATCCCTAGAAAACAGAAACAGAGGCAGGATTTAAGTGTCATGGTCTGCAGTGTAGCACTTCATCCAAGTCTGGAAGTGGTGGGGGATAATCTAGGGGCTCCTGGGGTTTGTATCTTGTCAGACAAATGGTAAAACTGAGCAGGCCAACATGCAACCAGTTGCTGTATTAGTGGCTGAAGTAGAACAAACTATCAAGATTCCAGAAGAAAAAATGGCCAAGAGCATCTGAGAGGGCATGTAAGATATGTTTGATGTAGTCCACCTTGTGTGGCACTCACATGTAACTGTGCCTGAGATTATATTTAGTTCTCATATGCAAATATAAGACCTCAGTTTTTGTGAGAATAAGATGTTCTCACTTTTTCCCTCATAGGGGTGATATAAGTTGAATAAATTTTTTATAGCCAACCCTGAGTATGGCTATAATGTGGCAGCAATTTATTTCCAGTTAATAGTAATATGTTCACCATAACTTATTTGTGAATTAGGCCAAAATCTGTGTATTTTCTGACAGTTAGTCATGGAGAATTGTCTCATGAGAACACAAAGTGTGGACTGTGAGAGGCAAGCATTGGTGCTTTCAAAGGATTTGACCTGGGAGACTGAACCACTTCATGAAATGTAGTCATGTCTTTTGTATCTTGTTTAGCCCAGTCTTAAATGTATCATGAGGTATTTATTCATCTACATTTCTTTTTTCCTCTCTCAATTCTTCGTAAGCTCTGCTTCTAGCACCCCACAGCAGGGTATGCTTGTTTATCCTATATCTTTGGACTTATCCATATGAGTTGCTTTGGCAGAAGCAGAGGTGGAATAGAGGCAGAAGTGACATTGTGTCAATTATGAGCTGAAGGTTTAAGAGGCATTGTGTGTTTCCATTTGTTCCTCCTTCCCCTTGAACTTCTGCTATTTATTGTGAGAGAAGCAAGTCATGGATAGTTACTGGTCTCAAAATGAATGACATGTCAAGCAGAACTAAATCTGACTGGCAGCCTGGAGTTATTTTTGCCAACTAAAAAACCCATGGTCAAGAAAAATAAATGTTTGCTATTGTAAGGTACTGAGATTTTCTTGTTACTTGTTATGTAGTATAATTACAGCAAAAACTTGGCTGATACATATCACTTCCCTCAATAGATTGGTGCTGTCCTTGCTTGTCATAAAAGTTGGTAGATTTAATCATACATGTCCTAATAGGTAGCTAAAATTCATAGTTACCTACTGTAACAGTTTAGACACACTCATTCTTTCCCAGGGCTCAAAGGCAGAGTAGATATCATATTTCTAATGAATAATAATTCTCTGCTGTGGGGAGGATGGCCTTATCCAGAAGTCTAGAATTAATGCACTGAATTTCACCTACTGCAGTCTCCTAAGCACTCCATTTGGCATCCTTGTCTACCTCCCATACCCTCAAGGATATTGTACCATATGGATCAAGTGACAGTGATGCTTGAAGGTTTTGGAGTACTCAGAATTGCTAATTGTTTGTGTAAACAATGTGCTAATTATGTAATTTAACTAGGTCTAATAGCATAAATTACCACCATTAATTTGCCTTGTCTCTAGAAATTCTGGAATAACTGAAAGAATAAAAGTGCTAATACGTTATTAGCTGAATTAGGATTTGAACTTAAAATACCACAAATAAATTAATGACTTTTTAGTTAGAAAAAAATACTTTTTTACATGTTTATACATTTATTTAATTTTTAGATTTTTAATTAAAAAATGACAAAAATTATACATATTTATGACGTACCACACAATGTTTTGATATTTGTATACATTGTGAAATGGCTAAATCAAGCTAATTAATCAACATGTGCATTACTTCCCATTATAGGATTACTTGACTAACACGGCATTAACTATGAGTTTGTGTATTTTCTAGAAGCCATTGGAAACTGATTTTAAATGCGTCTTTTTTTTCCTAATGCTTCAATAGAAGAACAGAGCATACACTTTGCATATCTTTATATAAAAGAAAAATTCTCTAGTTTCTAAATGTTAAGTGTCATTTTTTGGACATTAAAAACAAATCAATTGACTCCTGGCTCTGTTTTGGAAACAGAAGGTTGGAAAGAGCTTTGCTCTCATTATAACAATGATAATAACAAAAGTTATATGTTCTACAAATGTGTAGCCTATCTTGAATCTAATAAAGAGGTTTTAGAGCAAAAATCTCTCCAGAAATTTAAAGAAAAATAATCACCTCCAAGAAGAAGTAGAGAAATCAACACTGGCTTGAAGCAGAGCATGGGAAGATCAGTCTGGCAGAGAAGTAATTAAGAGTATTTCAGCTAGCATTTTAAATTAATTTCTAAAGCTAAATGTGGGCTATAATAAACTGTAGAACCCTTGCGATACACACACAAGGGAAGTTTGCATCCACTTGCGGGGAAGGCTCTGCTCCACAGACCTCACCATGTGCTCTAAAGATTGGAGACAGGGTGGGAGAATGCAGAAGGTACCCCTTAGTGGTGAGATCTTGATGAGGAGAAACAGCCACCCCAGGGTCCCTATCTTCTTTATGGGGAAAATGAAACAACTCTTCCTCCTCTGAAAAAAGAAAGAAAGGGAAGCTGCCCAGCAAAGGACAGACAAGCCTATCTAAATCCCTCAGGTTACAAATGAAGATTCATTACAGCAGGGAAAAAAGAAAATGAAAGGCAATATCTTCCAGTCTTTGAGAGAGGTAGAAAAAAATCTAATGGTCTAGCCGTTCAAGATTTCTACCAATGAAGCAGGGGCAGTAATACCTGTCTAGCACAAGCTCTGCAAAACACAAAAGGCATAGTTTGGTTATCATGACGAACAGGAGAAGGAACATCCCTGAGACTCAGGGGCACAGGCATGCCAGAATCCAAGGCTGCACCAGGACAACAAAAATAACCCCCATTCACAACCAGCAGGATGCAAATTTTATATATTAAATCTAGTGATATACCTCTGGGTGGCAGGGAGGGGATGGAGAGAGAGAGAGAGAGAGAGACTGACTGACTCTAAGGCACAAATTCAGAGGAATGTCTAATGTTAAAGGTGAAACAGAAACATTAAAAAGAAAAAAACCTTGTTATAGAACAGAATCGCTGCA
This sequence comes from Symphalangus syndactylus, assembly GCF_028878055.3. Taxonomy (NCBI): domain Eukaryota; kingdom Metazoa; phylum Chordata; class Mammalia; order Primates; family Hylobatidae; genus Symphalangus; species Symphalangus syndactylus. The sequence goes on from NC_072436.2 coordinate 99,715,989, forward strand.
GTCAGCACGATGGAAAATTACAGGAATTTAAAGATTTGGCTTATTAAGGATAATCATAGAAATGACAAAACCCAAACATGGTTCAACTCTTGAATAGACAGACTCAAATTCCTACAATGAAGATATAGTAGAAGAGAAAGCATACCTATTTCTAGTCATATGTCCTATTTGCTTCAGTTTATTCTATCCTAAAATGCTTCTTGTTAACCAAAAAATAATAAAACACCTGAAAAAGCAAGGGAAAAAACTCCTTTGTCCAGTGACCAATATATCAACAGAATCAGAATCAAATATGATCCAGCCATTAAAACTCTCAGGAAATAAGAATGTAGTGAAAAGGATGATGTACAAATGTACATGATTATATGAGGAATTTGAGCAGAAAGGTTGAATGTATAAGAAAAAAATAAAATGAAATCAGTGTAGAGGCCAAGGGAAAATTTCTCCTTTGCCCTCTGAAGGTTTGCTGAAAATCACTGACAAGAAGCAGATTAATAGGAGAAGAGGCATACAAATTTATTTGATCATAGTTTTGTGTGACACAGGAGCCTTCAAAATGAAGACCCAAAGATATAAGGGAAACTGCATTTTTATGCTTAGGTTCAACAAAGTATAGACAGTCATGTAGAAATATGATTGGTCAAAAAGGCTATGGTCTAATACTAAATAGAATGAGTGGGGTCCCAGCAAGTCCTGTCTGCATAGATTCTCCTGGTCTCTCTGAGCTGCATTCCTGCCTTCTGAGTATGGAACAGGACCTTTCTGGAATGGGGATCTCATGACCTACAGTTAAACCACTTAGGCCAGATAATTTCTTAATGGCCGGTTTTTACACAGAAAGGCAGGGGGAAAGTTAGAGTAATATTTTTAGGTGTTATGGCTTACTTTGGAGAAAAGGAGTTCTGGCTTCTATGACCTGCTATGGGATTCTGTTTTCTATGGGAAGCATAGGGGAGAATGAAGGGCCAGCATAGGGGAGAATGAAGGACACAAGAGGGTGGGAGAAACTCAGAGAAAACCTTTTGCTTCTCAGGCTGCTTCTGTCGACTGCATTTGAGGGTACCATATTTGGAACCCTAACACTAGAAAAAGGAAATCAAGACAACAAAAATAAATAATACTTTGGTGTGCTCATCAGTAGACTCAATTTAGCTGACAACAAAGTATTGAATTTGAAAGAAGTTCAATAGAAATGATCTAATGAAACATTAAAAAAAACAGTAGCAAAGAACCCAGATTAGAGCATCTAAGAGCTATGGGATAATATCAAATGTTTTAATATGAATGTGTTTGGAATCTCAGAAGGAGAAGAAAGAACAGAGAAAAAAATATTTTAAAAGAATAGTGATTTACAACTCTCCAAAAATGATAAAATACATTATACCATAGATCTAAAACTATAGGAAAAAAAAGTAATACCAAAAGTTGTTTGTCAAAGATTTAAAAAAAAATAAACCTCTATCTCCACTAAAAAAGATGGAGGAGGGAACCATATTACCGATATCAGGAATGATAGAAATAATCTAAATGAAGACCTACACACATTAAAAGAATAAGGATAAAATGTATTAAAAACTTTAGGCCCACAAAATTAAATGAATGAACATATTCCTTAAGAGACATAACTCTCAAACCTCAGTCAATAAGAAATGGTGAACTCAAATAATCCTAATCAAATAAGTTAAACTTTTAGTTAAAGTCTTTTTTTAATCCAAATTAACTCTAGCTTCACTGTTTAATTACTATATACATATATATGTATTTATTATATATATTTATTTACTTAAGACTGGAGGCTGTTGGTCTTTATTAACTGTTGGAAATGTTTCCTTCTGAATCATTCTGCACAGTTTTGGTGAGGAGCATGGGGCCATGCAATGCCCCTTCACTGGTGCCCACCTGTGCCCTGCACACTGGGCCTGCACTTCAGTGATTTCACTTGGCCCCCACCTGATCCCCAATGTACAGCAGAGGAAGCTGAGGCTCAGGTGTAACAACTTTAATTGAATCTGTTCCTGAAGTTCTGTACACAGCACTGAAGTTACCTTAGAGTCATGATTTGTGTAAGTGTTCTTTCATTTTACAGAACATAAAAGTTATAGTTTACAACTTTTTTCCTATGATAAATAATCCTAAATTAAGTATCTCTACACATAAATCTTTTTGTATACTTTGGAATATTCTTTTTCTTTCTTTTTTTTTTGAGGTGGAGTTTTGTTCTTGTTGCCGACGCTAGAGTGCAATGGCAAGATCTCAACTCACTGCAACCTCTGCCTCCTGGGTTCAAGTGATTCTCCTGCCTCAGCCTCCCAAGTAGCTGGGATTACAGGCATGTACCACCACGGCCGGCTAATTTTGTGTATATATATATATATATATTTTTAGTAGAGACGGAGTTTCTCCATGTTGGTCAGGCTGATCTCGAACCCTGGACCTCAGGTGATCTGCCCACCTCGGTCTCCCAAAGTGCCAGGATTACAGGCATGAACCACCGCACCTGGCCCTTATGTTGGAACATTCTTAACATAAAGTCCCAGAACTAAAAATACTTTGTCAAAGATTGAGCATTTTCAATTCCCTTGCTGTATTTTGCTAAAATATCCAGAAAGGCTGGATAACTTCACATTCCTGGGGCAGGTAGGAGAGGGCCATCCGGTTTTGGATCATAATCCCAAAACACACAATCCCAAATGCCATAATCTTGAATGTTGAAATCCCTATAGATCAAAATTGCTAATGTCTAAATTCTTAAAGTCTAAAATCCCTAACACTTCTATAACCACAGTTATAAGACTGAGTACACACAATTACCAACCATAGTAATACGCATTTATACCCTTCTCTTCTGACCTATTTTTAAAATAATTTCAACTTTTATTTTAGTTTAAGGGAATATATATTCAGGTTTTTGTTACATGTAATTACCCTAAACATTTAAGAAAGAAAAAATACCAAGTCTACACAAAATATTCCAGAAAATATAAAAGGGAAATATTTCCCAACAAATTTTACAAGCCAATATTCTTAAATAAAATCAGACTAGTATAAGAAAACTAGAGATCAATATACCTCATGAACGTATCCCTCAGAAAATCCTCAACAACATATTCCTAGGTTTAATATGAAATGAATACAATCCTCTCTTTAGCCATTTAAAAAATATACATTACTATTAATGATAGTCACCATGCTGTGCAGTGGATAACCAGAACTTACTCCTCCTCTCCAAGTGAAACTTTGTACCCTTTGACCAACATCTCCCTTTCCCCATCTACTCCCCCAACCCCCAGCCTCTGGGAACCACCATTCTACTCTCTACTGAGGAGATAAGGTCTCTTTCCTTCAGGGCATACATGGCAGCTTTCAGGTAATTTATCCAACACCTGAGCTAAAAATTTGAATCCCTGACCGTATGCTTTTCTTTGCTTACTTTGTCCAGTGACATTATGACCAACCAGTCCATCTCATTAACGTTTGGAATTATCAGATGATACACAGTCACCCACATCCTTGCCTCTTATAAGTGATTGATTCATAATTTGTCATTGTTGAGTGTTCAATAGTGACATCAGGAATATCTCTTACCAGATGAGCTATCAGTGCTCCCTTTACTGCTGGGAATAGAATCATTAGTGTCTTTAAATCTAATCAGATTAGAGAGACAATTCTAGAAACCCCACAATCAATTCAGAAAACCCAACCTTAATATTCTATTCTTCTAGAACTACTATTGATTCCACAATCTGTATTAGTCAGGGGTCTCCAGAGATATCAAACTGATAACTCCGGAGATATCAAACAATAGGACTTATGTGTATATAGAAAAAGATTTGTTATAAGGAATTGGCTCACACAATTATGGAGGCTAACAAGTCCCAAGAACTGCAATAGAAAGGTGGGAACCCAGAAGAGCCAATAGTAGAGTTCCAGTTTGAATCCAAGGGCGTCAGAAGCAGGAGAGCTGATGGTGTAGTTCCAGACTGGCAGGCTTTAAACTTAGGAAGACCTGATGTGTCAGTTTGAGTATGAAGATGGGAAAACAACCCAATGTCTCAGTTTCAAGGGTATGAGGCAGGAAGAATTGCCTCTTATTCAGAGGAGGGTCAGCTTTTTTTTGTTCTATTCAAGCTTTCAACTGATTGGATGAGACAAACTCACATTATGGAGGACAACATGCTTTACTCAGCCTATCAATTTAATGTTAAACGCATCCACAAACACCCAGCAACACCCAGAATAATGTTTGACCCAATATCTGGGTACTCTATAGCTCGCTCAAGTTGACACATAAAATTAAACACTACATCTATGAAAAAAATCTCAAAGTATCTACAAAAAAGCTACTGGAAGTATTAAGTAAATAAGCAATGGCACAGTATACAAGGCCAATATGAGAGACTATAGATAGAACCATACACATATGATAAATTGACTGTTGACAAAAATGCAAGCTAAGTAAATGGAAAAATATAGTCTTTTCAAAAAATAATTGAATAATTAGGCATCCATCCAACAAAATGAGCCTCAACCCATTCCTTATACCATACAAAGAAATAACTCGAAATACATACATCATAGATCTGTTAAATATAAGACCATGATATGGGTAGGAAAACAATATACAAACATTGTTGTGACCAATATTTCTTAGATATGACACCAAAAACATGATCTATAAGAATTTTTTTGATGAGTTAATTTTATCAAAATTAAAAACATCTGTTCTTTGAAGGACACTGTTAAGAGAGTGAAAAATATCAGCTATGGAGTAAGAGAAAGATTTCCAAATAATAATCTAATAAAAAAACTTGCATTATGAACATATTAAAAACCTTTCACAACTCAATACTAAGAAAACAACCGAATAAAATAATAGGCAAGAGTTTTAATGAATGCTTGACCAGATGATAAACATATGAGAAAGGGGAAATAAACATATGAGAAAATGATGAACATTTGTTATTGAGGGAATACAAATTAATACCACAGTGAGATAAATTACAAACATATTTAGGCTGGTCATTTAAAAAAATTAAAACTGACAATAGGAAGTGCTAAAAATAATTGGAGAAGCTGTATCTTTCATACATTGCTGGTTGGGATGCAAAACGTTATAGCTACTTGGAAATTAGTTTGACAATTTCTTCTAAAGTCAAACCTACGTTGTCACCCAACCAGCGAGTCTGCTCTTAAGTATTTACCCAATAGAATAAACACGGGTTCACGCAGAAAATCTTATACATAAATGTTAGAGATGTTTTATGTACACTTAACCAAAACTGGAAAATATCCAAATGCCATTCAACTCATTCCACTGGTGAATGAAATAAACTGTGGCGTATCCACACAGTGAACTATTTTTCAGTAATTTAAAGAAATATGCTAGTGATATTTGCAACAACATGGATTAATTTCAAACTCCGTTGATGTGACACTAGGAAATAGGAAAAACTACGGGGACAGATTACTGATTAAACATTGACAGCAGCTGGAATTGGGAAGAAGATTGTCTGCATAGGGACATGAGCAAAGATTTTGAGGGTGATGAAATGTAACATCCTGAATGTAGTGTTATCCAACCACACCTATTTGTCGAAGCTCGAAAAACTGTATACCATTTTTGGTGTGCATCTGCTGTGAATTTATTGCATGGAAATTTACATAGTATATAATAAGTAATTTACCTCGACGAGATAGTTTTTCTTAAAAATAACAATGCAATAGGCAAAAAATCAATGATTAAAATACTAGCAATGATAAATCCATCTACTCTATGAATTCTAGGAGGGTTTTCGTATTTAGAAACATCAAGAGAAAACACAAAGACCCATAAATTCATAATATCCTGATTTTTTCTTATATCTTTAAGAAAAAAATTTTTCTAGAAATAAATTATTTTATTGATGAATATTAAGTATGATCAAGTTAACGTGGTATGCCTGGGGAATCTCTGAATAACCTGAACAAACACAAGTGGACCAGGTCACTTGATTATTTGATTACCTTAGTTTAATTCTATTTCGCAGTCACTTCTTACAATTCTTAACGTAATATATGAGAAGACATTATTAAAACTTCTTGATTTTATAGTCCCCTCTTAAATCAATTATAGGCACTTAACCAGCTCTCTTCTGATCTGCCTGAACTGCCAGTAATAAGCCATTTTCCTTTTTAGAGAGTTAGAATTTCAGTGCCTTGGTACATTAGTGTTTTGTGTATATGGGGTAATTTTGTTTAAGGTCTTTCTGAAGGCAGAAGAATGGGTGCTAAATTATTTTAATAAGCCATGTGTCACATAATGACATTTCAGTCAATGATGGACCACATATAGTAAGGTGGTCCCATAAGATTATGATATCCTATTTTTACAGTACCTTTTCTTTGTTAAGAGATGTTTAGATACACAGATACTTACCATTGTGTTACAATTGCCTTCAGAATTCAGTACAGTAACATGTATAGGTTTGTAGCTTAGGAGCAATAGGCTAGTCCACAAAGCCCAAGTGTGTGGTACGCTATACCATAGGTTTGTGTAAGTACACTCTATGATGTTTGCACAAGGATGAAATTGCTGAATAATATATTTCTCAGAACATATCTTTGTTGTTAAGTGATGAATGGCTGTATTAGTGAGGTTTCTATCACCTTAACAAAGCTCTGTATTTCAGAAGACGGAAAATAATACTACAAAATGAAGTCTAAGGAAAACGAGGGTAAATTACATGTTTACAAGTCCAAGATATTGCTGAAAGCTGGCATTTTTTATATTTTTAAAGAGTATATTTACATTATATTTAACAGTAGTCACTTGCAAAATATGAAAATTTAGTAACTATTACTACTGCTTCCCACTGTATAGCTAATCACTAAATGTAATAAATAGCAATATGAAAAAGAAGAAAGCTTTGCTTACACACGTTGGATGTATACACACTAACACAAGATATTACAGCAGAAAAATGTGAATAAATATTATATGAGCTGGAAGATATTACAGCAGAAAAATGTGAATAAATATTATATGAGCAAGGCATCATGGATGACAAAAATAAAGGATTATTGTTAACTTTGTATTGTTGATCATTAACAGATAAATTAGGTCATCATATAAGATATAAGAGTTCACAAAAGGCTTCTCTAACTAGGTATGAATCTTACCAAAAAAAAAAAAAAAGAAAGAAAGAAAAAACAGAAGAAAATAAGACAAGACCATCTGGCCTAACTTTCACTATTATACTTCACAATAAGAATGATGTGATTGTTTCACTGTGTGGGTATGTGATTCAGTTATCAGTAATTTAAAATATTCACTCATGAAAAAATAAACATTTATATAAATCTGTTGACATTGATTATTATAATTAATTTGCAAGTAGTTTTTCATGTAAATGAAGGAGAGGTGTTCATGGACTCTATTTTGAATATGAGGAAAATAATAAATAATTTAAAAGATAAAATTATTTGTTTTTAGCTAAAGAAAGAATAATTCTGTGAGTTTTAAGAAGTAACTTCAGGAGGAGAAGAGAAGGAAACATGTAGGACCAAAAGGATTTGAGAAATTTGTGACATGAGTATATTTAGCATATAACGTCCATCAAATATCATATACTAAATATCAAATTACAATGAATAATAAAACTATAACATGATTAAATAGAATCCAGTTTAAGTAAGAACTGTCAAAACCAGGCTGGGTCTCTTTTTGAATAGGGTCAAAGTTGAAAAATTCAATAGGAATTAGGCATATAGGCATACATCATTCTATTATGCTTCGCAGATATTGTGTATTTTACAAATTGAAGGTTTGTGGCAACCCTGCATTAAACAAGTCTATAGGTACCATTTTTTCAACAGCATGTGCTCACTTTGTAACTCTGTGTCACATCTTAATAATTACCATAATACTTCAAGCTTTTTCATTATTATTTTATCTGTTATAGTGATCTTTGATTAGTGATTTTTGATGTTACTAACGTAATTGTTTTCCGGCACTGTAAACCGCACCCATATAAGATGGTAAACTTAATCAGTAAATGTGTATGTTCTGACTGCTCCACCATCTGGCCATTCCTTCATTTCTCTCCTTCTCTTGGGCCTCCATATTCCCAGAAACAAAACAACATTGATATTAGGGTACTTAATAATGCTACAAAGGCCTCTAAGCGTTCAAGTGAAAGGAATAGTCACACATTTCTCACTTGAAGTAATATACTAGAAATAATTAAGATTAGTGAGGAAGGCATGTTGCAAGCTGAGACAGGCCAAAAGGTAGTCCTCTAGAGCCAAACAGTCAGTCAGGTTGTGCATATAAAGGAAAATTTCTTGAAAGAAATTAAAAGTGCTACTCCAGTGAACACACGCCTGATAAGAAAGCAAAACAGCCTTATTGCTAACGTGGAGAAAGTTTTAGTAGTCTGGATAGAAGATTAAATCAACCACAACAAAGCCTAATCCAAAGCAAGGCCCTAACTGGCTCTTCAATTTTATGAATGTGAGGAAGCTGCAGAAGAAAAGCCTGAAGCTAGCAGAGCTGGGTTCATGAGGTTTAAGGAAAGTGACCATCTCCATGACATAAAAGCATAAGGTGAAGCAGCAAATGCTGTTTTAGAAGCTGCAGCAAAGTTATCCATAAGATCTAGCTAAGACCACTGATGAAGGTGGCTACACTATATAACAGATTTTCAATATGGACCAAAAAAACCTTCTATTGGAAGAGAATGCCCTCTAGGACTTTCTCAGCTAGAGAGGAGAAGTCAATACCTGGCTTTAAAGCTTCAAAGAACAGGCTGACTCTCTTGTTAGGGGCCAATGCAGCTGGTAACTTTAAGTTGAGGCAAATGCTCATTTACCATTCTGAATACTCTAGGGCCCTTAAGAATTATGCTAAATCTGCTCTGCCCATGCTCCATAATGGTACAATGAAGCCCAGATGACAGTATATCTCTTTATGGCATGGTTTTTTGAACATTTTAAGCTTGCTGTTGAGACCTACTGCTCAGAAAAAAATATTTCTTTCAACATATTACGTCTCCTTGACAATGTACATGGTAATTCAAGAGCTCTGATGGGGATGTACAAGAAGATTGATGTGATATGCCTGTTAACACAACATCCATTGTGCAGCCCGTGGATAAAGGAGTAATTTTGACTTTCAAGTCTTATTATTTAAGAAATACATTTTGTAAGGCTGTATCTGGAGTAGATAGTGATTTCTCTGATGGATCTGGGCAAAGTAAGCAAAAAATCTTCAGGAAAGTATTGACCCTTCTAGATGCCATTAACAACATTTGTGATTCATGGGAAGAAGCCAAAGTACCATCATCAATGGGACCTTGGAAGAAGTTGATTCCAACCCTCATAGATGACTTTGAGAGGTTCAAGGCTTCAGTGTAGGAATTAACTGCAGATGAAGTGAAAATAGCAAGAAAACTAGAACTAAAAGTAGAGCCTGAAGGTATGATTGCATTGCTATAAAATCATGATAAAAACTTGAATGGATTAAAAGCTGCTTCATATGCATGAGCAAAGAAAGTGGTTTCTTGAGATAGAATCTACTTCTGAGGAAAATGCTGTGAACATTGTTGAAATAACAAAGGATGTAGAGTATTACATCAACTTTGTTGATAAAACAGTGGAGAGTTTGAGATGATTGACTCCAATTTTGAAAGAAGTTCTACTGTCAAACAGCATTTGCATGCTGTAGAGGAATCTTTTGTGAAAATAAGAGTCAATTTATGTGGCAAACTTCATTGTTATCTTATTTTAAGAAATGCCACAGCCACATCAACCTTCAGCAAGCACACCCTAATCAGTCTGCAGCCAACATCACCGAGGAAGGCTGTCCATCAAAGAAAAAGATTATGACTCAATGAAGACTCAGATGACTGTTAACATTTTTTAGCAATAAAGTATTTTTAAACTAAGGAATACACATATTTGAGATAAAATACCATTGCACATTTAATAGCTACACCATAGTGTAAATGTAACTTTTATATGCACTGAGAAATAAAAAGTTGTGTGACTCACTTAATTGTGATACTCACTTTATTATGGTATCCTGGAACTGAACCCACAATATCACTGAGATATAACTACATTTTATCATCCTATCTCTAAGATTTCAAACTATTACTCTTTGGAATCCAATGTGGTACTAGCAGTGTTGAAATAAGCTGAAGATTAGAGCCAACTGCTGCTGCCAGGGTGAAGTGCTTATATTGGCATTAAATTACTAACAAGAATAGCAATCACACAAGAACAAGGAAATTTCTCTTATCATCCTGCCTTTTAATCTCTCTGTTCTGGTGGCATCTATTGTCACAACCTATTAAGATGATTAACTGATAAATAAAATTTTATTACAGTGTCCCAATTAGTGGTATACTGCTATATGTTTAACAGATTCTGAAAAAAGCCCTTATTTTTAGAGCTTGCCTATTTTTATGGTGTACATATTTCTATCATAATTGATTTCAATATATCAACATGATGAAACAGTACAAAGATATTACTCAGCTACAATACAAATACAGTTGATGTAAATTACTTCAAAGTAGATAATAAGAAGATGTAGCACTTAAGCAGTGATATTTTGAGTATTCATTTTTATATTTAGTATTTAATATTAGGTTTACATATTTTTAAAATAATAACTAACAGCTAGCTCTCAAAACTCCTGAAAATTTGACAATCAGCTCTTGTATGTTGGTATGATTTGGCTGTATCACACTACTGGATTTCAGCCCAACACTGCAAAGTGAGGACAGAAGAATAGATTTGGGCCAGAGGCAAGAGCTTAAAAACAAGCAAAGTTCACTGTTTTAGTTATTAAGCATTTATATACATTTATTTGAACAACCTTATATGCTTCTATTTAACAAGAATCAACTAGCCTTTGTGCAAACAAAGATGTACTACTCATCCTCATTCCAAAAAGGATAGACACAAAATTCCACAGTACCTGTCTCCATCCCCAAGCAATGATAATACTCCTTTTATTCAGTCACAGTTCTACTTGAATGTATGGAAAGCTAAAGAATAAATTCTAACATTAACAATTTCCAACAATCCTTATATGAAATGATAAGAGGAAAGGGAAAGGAAAAATCAAAATAGTTAACATAGACAAATATATGTGTATATAATAAGCAAAGGAGATGGTATGTACAGCTACTACTGTCCTTTTTTCTACAAATGGCCATAAAGTTGTAGTCGATATTTATAACTCATTCCATAGGTCATTCCATTTTCCCTTAAGTCAATAATTTCTATTGTTGTGATTCTTTACCTGATGATTAACTAGAAAAAAAAATCACTTTTCCCCCGCAGTGGTTTTCCATTAACTTTTATCTTTGGATGTGGGAGCAATAATCGTCTGATAGAATTCCCAGTGTTTCAGACAAAGTCATCACATAGCGAAAATCTATTTTATTCTTAATAATCAGGAACTATTATTTCTATTATCTTCTTCTTTATGTATTGGCTAATTGAAATAGAGCCCAAAATGGCCAAGTGATGGATAACTTTGAGATCAATGGAGCCATTGTTTTGTGTTCTGATAAAGGCTTTCCTCCCCTGATAATTAAGACCCCAAATCAGTAGTCCCCAAATTTCGGTGTCAGGAATAAAAATTCTCTGATTGAATTATTAGGTATAATAGCAAGAAGAGTCATTTTTACTTCTTCTGGAAAAAAGAGCACTATGTATTGATTGCCGATTAAATATACAATCTATAATATGTAAGATAGTGCCTGTATTAGGATTCTCCAGAGGGACAGAATTAATAGGATATATGGATATATAAAAGAGAGTTTATTAAGGAGAATTGGCTCACAAGATCACAAGGCGAAGTCCCACTATAGGCCATCTGCAAGCAGAGGAAGAAAGAAACCAGTAGTGGCTCAGTCTGAATCCAAAAGCCTCAAAAGTAGGGAAGCCAACAGTGCAGCCCTCAGTCTGAGGCCAAAGAGCCCGACAAATCCCCGGCAAACCACTGTAAGTCTGACAGTCCAAAGGCCAAACAACATGGAGTCTGATGTTCAGGGGCAAGAGGAACAGACGGAAGTATCCAGCACGGGAGAAAGATGAAAGCCAGAAGACCCAGCAAGCCAGGTTATCCCACCTTCTTCCGCCTGCTTTGTTCCAGTTGCGCTGGCAGCCGATTAGATGGTGCCCACCTACACTAAGGGTGGGTCTTCCTCTCCCAGTGCACTGACTCAATGTTAATCTCCCTGGCAACACCCTCACTGACATATCCAGAAACAATACTTAATTACCTACCTAGGCATCCTTCAATCCAATCAAGTTGCCACCTAATATTAATCATCACAGTGCCCAATATTTCAAGGCATTTATTTTAAAACTAGCACCATAACCGAGTCTTTAATAGGCTTTTTAAAAAACCATTCTCTCAGACCAGCTTCTTCAGAGTGGTGGGTTTTGTGGTAAGACCAGTGATTCTATGGGAATGACCATTGCTGTACCTCTTTTATAGTAAAATGAGTTCCTTGGTGATGAAAAATATCACATGATATATGTGTGGAGTAAGTTATTTCACAAGTTTACAGATGGTAATGTTGACAGGGAAAGCATCCATACCCACAATTCACTGCTCTCCCATTGGCCCAGTTTAAAGCAAATATTTAAACGTTTTCTAACAGGATAGACCTTATATTAAATGCTTTTACCATAAAGGGAGAAAAAGAAAATGGCAAGAATGAAAGAAAACTTTAGGAGAAGATGGATACGTTTATGGCATTGGTAGTTTGACAGTGTATATTTACCTGAAAAGACATCAAGTTGTATGCATTAAACAGCTTTTTGTATGTCAATTATATCTCAAGCCGCTAAAAGTAAAAATAAAAGTTAACAGAAAGGGGAAAATCCCTCTTTCCTTTCTCCCAGCTTCCAATTTTTCCTCTAGTTCTCCGTATTGGCAGGAAGCCAGTTTACAAAGGAAAACTTGTTAGCCGTCTAACCCCAACAGCAACACAAAGCTGACTATAGAAGGGTAGATTTGAATTTGTAAATCTAGCTTTAAGCCAGAACATTCCATCTCTTAGCAACTCAGCATTTATATTCCACTTGCATGAAAACACCTATTCATGTATTATGTAATTACTGAGAACCTGTTCAATTTATACTTTGTGCTAGGTGCTAAGGATTAATTGGTGATCAAAAACATGTCTGGGCTCTATGAAACTTACATTATCTTCCTAGATATTAACGAAATCATCCCCTTGGTTATGTATAACTGCAAACTGAAAGTAACATAGGTCTATGAAAAAAATATTACAAATAATCTGGAAGTAATTAAAGAAGTATTTCCCTGAGGAAGTTTCTCCTAGCTGAGAGCTAAAGGATTAGAAAGAGTTAACTCAATCAACTAGAAGGTGGCTGTGTGTTGGGAACATATCATTTCAGATGAAAGGAACAACCTGTGCAAAGGCCTTATGGTGGGCGTGAATGTGGTATAACTGTGAAGAACTAAGGGAGCTGAGTGTCTGGGCTGCAAAGGTTTAAAAGCAATTTATGGGAGTTGAAGCTTGCCAGGAAGGCAGGATTTAGACCCAGAATTTTATAAGATTTTGGTTCAGATTCTAAGCAGCAAATCTTGCTGAAGAATTTTAAGGGAGACATTTCAGTTTTGACAGTTTTAAAATAAATGTTCTACAATTTGTGCAGGTCTGAATTGATAAATGGGGATCAGTTAATAAGCAATCCTGGTAAGAGATGAAAGTCGCTCTAGAGTATTGGCAGTGGAGATGGGCAGAAGTGGAGAAATATAAGATATGTTTAGAAAATAAAACCAACAAATATTGCTGACAAATTGTAAGAAAGATGAAGATGTCAAAAATGCCTCTTATATTTCTGGCTTATGTAACTTTATTGATGTTGGTACTATGGACTGATAGCACACAAGAGAAGAGGACATCCCTGGATTTATTGAATCATCCAAGTAAAGGTATCTAATAAGTGTATAATTAGAATTTTCTATGAAAAGCACATTTAAAAACAAGCCAAACTAAACATATAAATACAATTTTATTTAAAATGATAGAAATGTCTATTCATGGCAGTCAGGTTTTAAAATGTGCTCTTTGTCATTAATCTGTCACTATTCTCATTTCCCAAGTTCTTTTCACTCTTAACACTTCCTTTTAAAATTATTATTCTAATCCAATATTCTTATGCATTATTTTACTCTTTTTTTTAAAGTGATTAAATCAAAACAAGGAAGAAATTGAGAGATCACACTAATCCAGTAAGATCTATTAATCTAGTTTAGCAACTGGTCACTTGTGCTAGTTTCTGGCTCCCTCTGCCTCACATTCAAATCGTTTTCTGTCCTTTTGTACATGAACTGTGATCCAATAGGCTGAACCCTGGGCACTGCCTCCTAGGCTGTCTCACTGTCCATTTGGCCAGTAGATGACACCTGCTGAAGAGTGAAGCAGAAGAAAAGAGACATAGGAGTATTTATTTCCCACTCTCTTCAGTTCTGGCAGTGGTTAGATCTCCTCATGATGACAGTTCCTGCTGGGAATCCCTTATTTTCTATCTCCCATGCTCATTGGACTCCTGAAACATTCTTTCCTCCCCTTGCGCCTGAAGGACTAGTGGTGGTGGTGGGTTTCTACAATTGCTAGAAGGTTGCTTCAATATCCTTTGTTGATTCACCTGTACTAATAGTTTATTTATTAAGCTCAGTTCATTTGAAGTTTGGGTCAAATTATTCTGCTTCTTGCTAGGATACTAAATAGTTCTATACTTCAGCTTTATTTGAGCTAAAGAGTATAAAGCATTTTCTTTGCCAAGTCATTCGCTTTTCATTCTATCCAGAAACCTCTAAATTGGGGCTCAACAAACTTGCTGTGTAAAGGAACAAACAGTATTTAAATTCTGTGGATCATACCTCCTATTCCATAACTACTCATGCTTGACATTGTAGCATAAAAGCAACAATAGACAATATGTCAGTGAATGAGCATGGCTGTGTTCCAATGAATCCTTATTTACAAAAACAGGTACAGAGGCCAAATTTTGCCCAATGGCCATAGTTTGCCAACTTCTGTTTTAAGCCAACTAACATTCAAATTAAAAAAATGCAGTCATACATTTACTTACCTGGCAGACATTACCATTTTCCTAAAGCTATATAAGAGCACAGTTTTCAATATTTAATTAAGTGCTCAGTTTTGACAAATATGGCTTATGAAATGACCTGTGTAAGGATAAGGGTTAACATAGAAATCATGTCATAGGTAATTTGGTAAAATCTAGGAACTAGTGAGAAACTGTAAGAGAAATACTTTGAAAAAATTTGATGTACCATACATAAATAAAATATTGTTGATGCTTCAAAGACCCTTGGACTATTACTGTCATAAATTATGTGTGTAATATACTAAGTGCGTAATGAATTACAACCAAATCTTTAGTTATTTGTGTAAAGAATATTTATTTAATGGAATATTTGTAACCAATTTTCAGAGCTTGACACTTCAAAATTCCTCAACTAAGAGTTGTCACTTGCCCAAGAGATATAATTTTATTTTAATATTAACATGTAGAAAAAAATTACAAGATAAAACGTATACTTCTTTGGGTTTCACACAAAAACATAAATTAGCATGGCAGTTTATATCTTTTGCAATTACTATGCGTACCTCCCTTAATTTGTCTTGTACCAAAATCCCATGTCATCCAGTAAGCTAATCCTACTCTCCTTTCTTCCTCTCATGTTCATAGTCATATTCTGAAAATCTAAATAGTACTATTATTTAATGAAGAACCACATAGAATAAGAAAAAAATCAAAATCAAGATTACTGAAATTCCTGCTGTCCCCAGAAATTTCAGCTTTAACACATGGTAGCTAGGAGCACTAACTTACAAATAGAATTTGCTATATGAAACCTGGTAGAAATATTTTAATAAATGCTAATGATCATGGGTAAATTTTTAACAACTCACATAGAGAACAGAGAGAACTATAAATATCACCTTTAGAAAAGCAAAATAAGACAGCTTTTAATATTAAGGCATTGGGAACATATGGTTTGTTTGCAAAATCTGGAAATATCCCACTTGGGCCTAGAGAAAGAAATGAAAAATAAGAAGCTCAAAGGACAAACTTCTCTCTTTGCAATCTTAGATGTCTACAGGGTTTTGGTTCAGGACATCTTCCTGCCCTCAAAGATTTTAAGTAAAAATAGCTAAAATCCTTAACATTTAGTTTCTTGTAAATAAGTATAATCTGAAACCCTTATTTTAGAAACTATTTTCAACTTAGAAAATAATTTTAACAAAAAGAATTTAATTGCTTTTCAAGAATGTGAAAACTTCTGAGTGGATAGTGTCTTAAAAGATAACATTCAATTTAGTTTAGAAAATAATGTGTGTTGAACTCTTAGTTTTTGGAAGATATTTACTCATGGTAACCACATCTTTTTTTTTTTATTTTTTATTTTTTATTATACTTTAGGGTTTTAGGGTACATGTGCACAATGTGCAGGTTTGTTACATATGTATCCATGTGCCATGTTGATTTCCTGCACCCATTAACTCATCATTTAGCATTAGGTGTATCTCCTAATGCTGTCCCTCCCCCCTCCCCCCACCCCACAACAGTCCCCGGAGTGTGATGTTCCCCTTCCTGTGTCCATGAGTTCTCATTGTTCAATTCCCACCTATGAGTGAGAACATGCGGTGTTTGGTTTTTTGTCCTTGTGATAGTTTACTGAGAATGATGTTTTCCAGTTTCATCCAGGTCCCTACAAAGGACACGAACTCATCATTTTTTATGGCTGTATAGAATTCCATGGTGTATATGTGCCACATTTTCTTTATCCAGTCTATCGTTGTTGGACATTTGGGTTGGTTCCAACTCTTTGCTATTGTGAATAGTGCCGCAATAAACATACGTGTGCATGTGTCTTTATAGCAGCATGATTTATAGTCCTTTGGGTATATACCCAGTAATGGGATGGCTGGGTCAAATGGTATTTCTAGGTCTAGATCCCTGAGGAATCGCCACACTGACTTCCACAATGGTTGAACTAGTTTACAGTCCCACCAACAGTGTAAAAGTGTTCCTATTTCTCCACATCCTCTCCAGCACCTGTTGTTTCCTGATTTTTTAATGATGGCCATTCTAACTGGTGTGAGATGGTATCTCACTGTGGTTTTGATTTGCATTTCTCTGATGGCCAGTGATGAGGAGCATTTCTTCATGTGTTTTTTGGCTGCAGAAATGTCTTCTTTTGAGAAGTGTCTGTTCATGTCCTCTGCCCACTTTTTGATGGGGTTGTTTGTTTTTTTCTTGTAAATTTGTTTGAGTTCATTGTAGATTCTGGATATTAGCCCTTTGTCAGATGAGTAGGTTGCAAAAATTTTCTCCCATTGTGTAGGTTGCCTGTTCACTCTGATGATAGTTTCTTTTGCTGTGCAGAAGCTCTTTAGTTTAATGAGATCCCATTTGTCGATTTTGGCTTTTGTTGCCATTGCTTTTGGTGTTTTAGACATGAAGTCCTTGCCCACGCCTATGTCCTGAATGGTATTGCCTAGGTTTTCTTGTAGGATTTTAATGGTTTTAGGTCTAACATTTAAGTCTTTAATCCATCTTGAATTAATTTTTGTATAAGGTGTAAGGAAGGGATCCAGTTTCAGCTTTCTACATATGGCTAGCCAGTTTTCCCAGCACCATTTATTAAATAGGGAATCCTTTCCCCATTTCTTGTTTTTGTCAGGTTTGTCAAAGATCAGATAGTTGTAGCTATGCGGCAAAAATCCTCAATAAAATACTGGCAAACCGAATCCAGCAGCACATCAAAAAGCTTATCCACCATGATCAAGTGGGCTTCATCCCTGGGATGCAAGGCTGGTTCAACATACGCAAATCAATAAATGTAATCCAGCATATAAACAGAACCAAAGACAAAAACCACATGATTATCTCAATAGATGCAGAAAAGGCCTTTGACAAAATTCAACAACGCTTCATGCTAAAAACTCTCAATAAATTAGGTATTGATGGGACGTATCTCAAAATAATAAGAGCTATCTACAACAAACCCACAGCCAATATCATACTGAATGGGCAAAAACTGGAAGCATTCCCTCTGAAAACTGGCACAAGACAGGGATGCCCTTTCTCACCGCTCCTATTCAACATAGTGCTGGAAGTTCTGGCCAGAGCAATCAGGCAGGAGAAGGAAATAAAGGGTATTCAATTAGGAAAAGAGGAAGTCAAATTGTCCCTGTTTGCAGATGACATGATTGTATATCTAGAAAACCCCATTGCCTCAGCCCAAAATCTCCTTAAGCTGATTAGCAACTTCAGCAAAGTCTCAGGATACAAAATTAATGTACAAAAATCACAAGCATTCTTGTACACCAATAACAGACAAACAGAGAGCCAAATCATGAGTGAACTCCCATTCACAATTGCTTCAAAGAGAATAAAATACCTAGGAATCCAACTTACAAGGGATGTGAAGGACCTCTTCAAGGAGAACTACAAACCACTGCTCAATGAAATAAAAGAGGATACAAACAAATGGAAGAACATGCCATGCTCATGGGTTGGAAGAATCAATATCGTGAAAATGGCCATACTGCCCAAGGTAATTTATAGATTCAATGCCATCCCCATCAAGCTACCAATGACTTTCTTCACAGAATTGGAAAAAACTACTTTAAAGTTCATATGGAACCAAAAAAGAGCCTGCATCGCCAAGTCAATCCTAAGCCAAAAGAACAAAGCTGGAGGCATCATGCTACCTGACTTTAAACTATACTACAAGGCTACAGTAACCAAAACAGCATGGTACTGGTACCACAACAGAGACATAGATCAATGGAACAGAACAGAGCCCTCAGAAATGATGCCGCATAGGTAACCACATCTTACAAATGATGAAACTGAGGGCTTTTGAAGGTTAAGTAACGTGACTAAAACTGCATAGTAAGTGATAGAGCTGAAATTTGAACTTAGTTTTATGGCTCACCTACCTGTTAGGCGTCCTTTGTAAAGTGTATAGTATGAAACAGCTTACTATATTTGGCCCTATATTCCTTATTATATCTTAACTTCAAATAATCTTATATCAAGTAGGTATTTATGAGCAAAGGCAATTAGCAGAATAGCATTGAGTCTTCTACTGATCCTGAAGGTTAATATATCTTCTAGTCTTAACAAAGTATCAAAAAATAAAAATTTTCATGATAAGAGGAACTTTTGCACTGGCATTTTCAGAGAAACTTCTCAATTTTATAAATATAAATAAATTATACTTATTTACAAGGAACTAAATGAAACTAAATGTTAAAAAATAGTAACAGATATAACTAATATGTATTCATTACATTAGCATATGCCAGCTGCTCTGTCAAGTATTTTGCATGTATTATATTTTGTTACACTTTTAAGATTATATCCATTATCTCAATATCTATTTTAAAAGTGAAGAAATTAAGACATAGAGAGGGATTGTAATGCACAGAGCATGTAAAGAGGAAATCTTTCATTTGAACCATGAAATCTAAATCAGGAATACATGCTTTAAATCACTATACTACTTTTTAAAGAGAGTGCACTTCGATATCTGAAAGTTCTTTTGTTGACTAGGTGCTCATAAGAGGCTATTCAATTTGAGGGCACTGGAATCCAGTTCATTTGTTCTGCATAATAAAATCTGTTGGAAATTTAAAGCATTAGGCAACGAATGTGGGAGTTGGGCTAAGAGGAGCCAGTGATGTTAGATTTTTTGCAGGAATGGTATAGAAGGAGGACATTCTAAGTGCTGGTGCATATGGGAAGATTTGTTAAATGTATATTTATGAGATTTAGTGCTATGTTGCATATAATCTAAAATCTTCTGTCTTCCCTGGAAAATCTTCAGTAAAAATCCATGTATCTCTCCAACATTTTGGTAAAGTGAAAATAACCCAAACAATTGGTGAGGGGTGGAGGTGGTAGGAGATAAAAAGTTTTAATATTCTGTCTTCTAAATAGCTCAAGGCCTAGACAAAATGAATTCACAGAGACATTTAGAAAATAATGATACAGCTGTGTTTTAAGATATAGTTCTTACATAATAAGAACCTCTAAAACATGCTTGTCTGCTTGAAGGCTCAGGAAACTCTGTCTTTCTCTTGAGCTTTTAGTCTATCTTTATCTTTTTTGTCAATATTAAAAACAAAATTGGTCTGGCTTTCCTTTCTTAAATTGTCTGCTACGAATTTCAAATTCACCCTTCCTCTACTGTTATTTTTTTTTTCACACAGTATCCAAAATGAACTTTGAAAACCTTAAGTAACATCCTGTCTTTCCCATGTTTCAAATCTTTTTGGCTTCCTATTGTTCTCTCAACAAAATTGAACATCTTCACGGTGGCCTACAAGGTGAATTAGACCTTGCCTTTTTCTCTCATTTCATCTTATGCCATGTTTACTGTGCTCCACTCACTCTAGCTTTCTTGCTCTCCATGGAAACACACAAAATGTGGCCTCATCCCAGGCCCTTTTCCAAATGTGTTTCCTTTTGCGTGGAACACTGTTTCCCCAAAAGATGACCTCTTCTCACTTCATTCAGGTGTCATCTCAAATGACTTTACAAAAGAAGAGACTTATTTGAGAACTCTATCTAACATGATGCCTTCCTTTGTCATTTTTTTTGGGGTTTTTTTTTTTTATCTTTTTTTTTTTAAATTATACTTTAGGGTTTTAGGGTACATGTGCACAATGTGCAGGTTTGTTACATATGTATCCATGTGCCATGTTGATTTCCTGCACCCATTAACTGGTCATTTAGCATTAGGTATATCTCCTAATGCTGTCCCTCCCCCCTCCCCCCACCCCACAACAGTCCCCGCAGTGTGAAGTTCCCCTTCCTGTGTCCATGAGTTCTCATTGTTCAATTCCCACCTATGAGTGAGAACATGCAGTGTTTGGTTTTTTGTCCTTGTGATAGTTTACTGAGAATGATGTTTTCCAGTTTCATCCATGTCCCTACAAAGGACATGAACTCATCATTTTTTATGGCTGCATAGTATTCCATGGTGCATATGTGCCACATTTTCTTAATCCAGTCTATTGTTGGACATTTGGGTTGATTCCAACTCTTTGCTATTGTGAATAGTGCCGCAATAAACATACGTGTGCATGTGTCTTTATAGCAGCATGATTTATAGTCCTTTGGGTATATACCCAGTAATGGGATGGCTGGGTCAAATGGTATTTCTAGTTCTAGATCCCTGAGGAATCGCCACACTGACTTCCACAATGGTTGAACTAGTTTACCGTCCCACCAACAGTGTAAAAGTGTTCCTATTTCTCCACATCCTCTCCCGCACCTGTTGTTTCCTGATTTTTTAATGATGGCCATTCTAACTGGTGTGAGATGGTATCTCACTGTGGTTTTGATTTGCATTTCTCTGATGGCCAGTGATGAGGAGCATTTCTTCATGTGTTTTTTGGCTGCAGAAATGTCTTCTTTTGAGAAGTGTCTGTTCATGTCCTTTGCCCACTTTTTGATGGGGTTGTTTGTTTTTTTCTTGTAAATTTGTTTGAGTTCATTGTAGATTCTGGATATTAGCCCTTTGTCAGATGAGTAGGTTGCAAAAATTTTCTCCCATTGTGTAGGTTGCCTGTTCACTCTGATGGTAGTTTCTTTTGCTGTGCAGAAGCTCTTTAGTTTAATGAGATCCCATTTGTCAATTTTGGCTTTTGTTGCCATTGCTTTTGGTGTTTTAGACATGAAGTCCTTGCCCATGCCTATGTCCCGAATGGTATTGCCTAGGTTTTCTTGTAGGATTTTAATGGTTTTAGGTCTAACATTTAAGTCTTTAATCCATCTTGAATTAATTTTTGTATAAGGTGTAAGGAAGGGATCCAGTTTCAGCTTTCTACATATGGCTAGCCAGTTTTCCCAGCACCATTTATTAAATAGGGAATCATTTCCCCATTTCTTGTTTTTGTCAGGTTTGTCAAAGATCAGATAGTTGTAGATATGTGGCATCATTTCTGAGGGCTTTGTTCTGTTCCATTGATCTATGTCTCTGTTGTGGTACCAGTACCATGCTGTTTTGGTTACTGTAGCCTTGTAGTATAGTTTGAAGTCAGGTAGCGTGATGCCTCCAGCTTTGTTCTTTTGGCTTAGGATTGACTTGGTGATGCGGGCTCTTTTTTGGTTCCATATGAACTTTAAAGTAGTTTTTTCCAATTCTGTGAAGAAAGTCATTGGTAGCTTGATGGGGATGGCATTGAATCTATCAATTACCTTGGGCAATATGGCCATTTTCACGATATTGATTCTTCCAACCCATGAGCATAGCATGTTCTTCCATTTGTTTGTATCCTCTTTTATTTCATTGAGCAGTGGTTTGTAGTTCTCCTTGAAGAGGTCCTTCACATCCCTTGTAAGTTGGATTGCTAGGTATTTTATTCTCTTTGAAGCAATTGTGAATGGGAGTTCACTCATGATTTGGCTCTCTGTTTGTCTGTGATTGGTGTACAAGAATGCTTGTGATTTTTGTACATTGATTTTGTATCCTGAGACTTTGCTGAAGTTGCTAATCAGCTTAAGGAGATTTTGGGCTGAGACTATGGGGTTTTCTAGATATACAATCATGTCATCTGCAAACAGGGATAATTTGACTACCTCTTTTCCTAATTGAATACCCTTTATTTCCTTCTCCTGCCTGATTGCCCTGGCCAGAACTTCCAGCACTATGTTGAATAGGAGCGGTGTGAGAGGGCATCCCTGTCTTGTGCCAGTTTTCAGAGGGAATGCTTCCAGCTTTTGCCCTTTCAGTATGATATTGGCTATGGGTTTGTCATAGATAGCTCTTATTATTTCGAGATACATCCCATCAATACCCAATTTATTGAGAGTTTTTAGCATGAAGCGTTGTTGAATTTTGTCAAAGGCCTTTTCTGCATCTATTGAGATAATCATGTGGTTTTTGTCTTTGGTTCTGTTTATATGCTGGATTACATTTATTGCTTTGCATATGTTGAACCAGCCTTGCATCCCAGGGATGAAGCCCACTTGATTATGGTGGATAAGCTTTTTGATGTGCTGCTGGGTTCGGTTTGCCAGTATTTTATTGAGGATTTTTGCATCAATGTTCATCAAGGATATTGGTCTGAAATTCTCTTTTTTGGTTATGTCTCTGCCAGGCTTTGGTATCAGGATGATGCTGGCTTCATAAAATGGGTTAGGGAGAATTCCCTCTTTTTCTATCGATTGGAATAGTTTCAGAAGGAATGGTACCAGTTCCTCCTTGTACCTCTGGTGGAACTCGGCTATGAATCCATCAGGTCCTGGACTCTTTTTGGTTGGTAAGCTATTGATTATTGCCACAATTTCAGAACCTGTTGTTGGTCTATTCAGAGATTCAACTTCTTCCTGATTTAGTCTTGGGAGGGTGTATTTGTCAGGGAATTTATCCATTTCTTCTAGATTTTCTAGTTTATTTGCATAGAGGTGTTTGTAGTATTCTCTGATGGTAGATTGTGTTTCTGTGGGATTGGTGGTGATATCCCCTTTTTCATTTTTTATTGCATCTATTTGATTCTTCTCTCTTTTCTTCTTTATTAGTCTTGCTAGTGGTCTATCAATTTTGTTGATCTTTTCAAAAAACCATCCTGGATTCATTAATTTTTTGAAGGGTTTTTTGTGTCTCTATTTCCTTCAGTTCTGCTCTGATTTTAGTTATTTCTAGCCTTTTGCTAGCTTTTGAATGTGTTTGCTCTTGCTTTTCTAGTTCTTTTAATTGTGATGTTAGGGTGTCAATTTTGGATCTTTCCTGCTTTCTCTAACTATATATTTAGGATAGTTAGCTCTTCTTATTGAATTGATCCCTTTACCATTATGTAATGGCCTTCTTTGTCTCTTTTGATCTTTGTTGGTTTAAAGTCTATTTTATCAGAGACTAGGATTGCAACCCCTGCCTTTTTTTGTTTTCCATTTGCTTGATAGATCTTCCTCCATCCCTTTATTTTGAGTCTATGTGTGTCTCTGCACGTGAGATGGGTTTCCTGGATACAGCACACTGATGGGTCCTGACTCCTTATCCAGTTTGCCAGTCTGTGTCTTTTAATTGGAGCATTTAGCCGATTTACATTTAAAGTTAATATTGTTATGTGTGAATCTGATCCCGTCATTATGATGTTAGCTGGTTATTTTGCTCGTTAGTTGATGCAGTTTCTTCCTAGCCTCGATGGTCTTTACAATTTGGCATGTTTTTGCAGTGGCTGTTACTGGTTGTTCCTTTCCATGTTTAGTGCTTCCTTCAGGAGCTCTTTTAGGGCAGGCCTGGTGGTGACATAATCACTCAGCGTTTGCTTGTCTGTAAAGTATTTTATTTGTCCTTCACTTATGAAGCTTAGTTTGGCTGGATATGAAATTCTGGGTTGAAAATTCTTTTCTTAAAAATGTCGAATATCGGCCCCCACTCTCTTCTGGCTTGTAGAGTTTCTGCCAAGAGATCAGCTGTTAGTCTGATGGGCTTCCCTTTGTGGGTAACCCGACCTTTCTCTCTGGCTGCCCTTAACATTTTTTCCTTCATTTCAACTTTGGTGAATCTGACAATTATGTGTCTTGGAGTTGCTCTTCTCGAGGAGTATCTTTGTGGCATTCTCTGTATTTCCTGAATCTGAATGTTGGCCTGCCTTGCTAGATTGGGCAAGTTCTGCTGGATAATATCTTGCAGAGTGTTTTCCAACTTGGTTCCATTCTCCCTGTCATTTTAAGGTACACCAATTAGACGTAGGTTTGGTCTTTTCACATAGTCCCAAATTTCTTGGAGGCTTTATTTATTCCTTTTTGTTCTTTTTTCTCTAAACTTCCCTTCTTGCTTCATTTCATTCATTTCATCTTCCTTCAGTGATACCCTTTCTTCCAGTTGATCGCATCTGCCACTGAGGCTTCTGCATTCTTCGTGTAGTTCTCAAAACTTGGCTTTCAGCTCCATCAGCTCCTTTAAGCCCTTCTCTCCATTGGTTATTCTAGTTATCCATTCTTCTAATTTTTTTTCAAAGTTTTTTAACGTCTTTGCTATTGTTTTGAATTTCCTCCCATAGCTCAGAGTAGTTTGATCGTCTGAAGCCTTCTTCTCTCAACTCGTCAAAGTCATCCTCCATCCAGCTTTGTTCCATTGCTGGTGAGGAACTGCGTTCCTTTGGAGGAGGAGAGGTGCTCTGCTTTTTAGAGTTTCCAGTTTTTCTGCTCTGTTTTTTCCCCATCTTTGTGGTTTTATCTACTTTTGGTCTTTGATGATGGTGATGTACAGATGGGTTTTTGATGTGGATGTCCCTTCTGTTTGTTAGTTTTCCTTCTACCAGACAGGGCCCTCAGCTACAGGTCTGTTGGAGTTTACTAGAGGTCCACTCCAGACCCTGTTTGGCTGGGTGTCAGCAGCGGTGGCTGCAGAACAGTGGATTTTCGTGAGACCACAAATTCAGCTCTCTGATAGTTCCTCTGGAAGTTTTGTCTCAGAGGAGTACCCAGCCGAGTGAGGTGTCAGTCTGTCCCTACTGGGGAGGTGCCTCCCAGTTAGGCTGCTCAGGGATGAGGGACCCACTTTTGGAGGCAGTCTGTCCGTTCTCAGATCTCCAGCTGCATGCTGGGAGAACCACTACTCTCTTCAAAGCTGTCAGTCAGACAGGGACATTTAAGTCTATGGAGGTTCCTGCTGAGTTTTTGTTTGTCTGTGCCCTGCCCCCAGAGGTGGAGCCTACAGAGGCAGGCAGGCCTCCTTGAGCTGTGGTGGGCTCCACCAAGTTCGAGCTTCCTGGCTGCTTTGTTTACCTAAGCAAGCCTGGGCAATGGCGGGCGCCCCTCCTCCGGCCTCGCTGCCGCCTTGCAGCTTGATCTCAGACTGCTGTGCTAGCAATCAGCGAGACTCCGTGGGCATAGGACCCTCTGAGCCAGGTGTGGGACACAATCTCCTAGTGTGCCGTTTTCCAGGCCCCTTGGAAAAGTGCAGTATTAGGGTGGGACTGATCCGATATTCCAGGTGCCATCTGTTACCCCTTTCTTTGACTAGGAAAGGGAACTCCCTCACCCCTTGTGCTTCTGGAGTGAGGCAATGCCCTGCCCTGCTTCGGCTCACGCACAGTGGGCTTCACCGACTGTCCTGCACCCACTGTTTGGCACTCCCTAGTGAGATGAAACCGGTACCTCAAACAGAAATGCAGAAATCACCCGTCTTCTGTGTTGCTCAGGCTGGGAGCTGGAGACTGGAGCTGTTCCTATTCGGCCATCTTGGCTCCACATCCTTCCTTTGTCATTTTTTATGTTACTTGGCTTTATTCATTATACTTATAACTACCTTATATGATCAGGTTTCCCCTGCCATAAAGTACATTCCATGAATGAAATATCTTTTTTCTGGTTTGTTTTCTACTCCATCTCCACTGTAGGTAATCTATAAATAACTCTGGTATGGATTAATGCAGTAAATTTATCTTACTTTCTGGATCTGTGATATATTTATTTATTGTGTTTCTTTCCCCACATTTTTTCTATATTTGTTTAATGTTTTCTTTGCTGTATTTTAGATTTCCTTTTAAATCCTGTCAGAGGCATTTGCAAAAGAATCAAACAAATGTCTGTATAAAATAAACAGAATATTTTCAAATATAAACAAGTGTCGCATCTGGGAAATATAAAATCTGGGAAATTTTTACCTTTGGTTTGACCGGGGCACCTGGGAAATTGAGAAGAAGAAGAAGTAAGGATTGCTCAGAAGGAGCTTATCGATATTAATTTATTTTGAGTCCTTCTACCTGATGCCCCCTAACAAAATAGAGAAAAAGCAAAACACAAAGATAGAAGAAAAGAGTGGGAGAGTGAAAGGGAGGACATGAAGGAAACGAGGATGAAAATGAATAAAGGAAGGAGGAAAGGAAGGAGAGAAAGAAGAGAAAGAAGAAAATTATGATCAGTGATGAAGGCCAAATAAATACTAATCCTGGGAAGATATATTCTATCATATGACTACTAAAAAAAGAATTATAGAAGTAGAAATTTGAATTAATGATTGAATGGGTCACTCCTGTTGCTATGTGGCATTCTGTAAAGGTTATAGACTTCAAAATTCCTTTTCTTTGTATATGGGGTCCAGTAATTTTCAAGAGATCCATAGTCCTGGGTAATGTCAACATCTTTGTATATGATCCACTCGTTATCCTGGCTTCTCCAATTATTTTGTTGTCTGCTTTTCTTCCATTGCCTATTTTTCTGGCCCTAGATGAGATTATTTTCCTGAATTTCCATATCTTTGTAATCATTGTAAGCTGGAAAATTAATAACTTTTATTGCATGGCATCAAAACATTAAATGATGTAATGTTTGGCATATTTAATGTGTATATAGAGATTATGGCTTTTGGGGTGAATGGTGGCAAAAAAACAAAATGTGATAAGATTCTGGTTATTTCTTGATACAATGAGCAAAGTTCTGGAAGAAAGGGATAAAGTAAGAATAGAACTATTGGATTGTCAAGCAGACATAGAAAGAACTTCTGCATTGTGGAAGGAGATGCTTTCATGTTTCACCTGCCATTTAAATCGATCAAAAGTTACATGATTTGGATTCTTAGAAAGCTCAAAAAGAACTGCTTTTTAAATTCTGTGATCAGCGTTTACAAAGTAGAAATACAGGTAAGAGGTAAGATAGTGGTGCCAAGTCTTTCTTAAGTACATTTCACTAAACATATCTTGTCATTCAATTACTGTGAGCCTGCCGTGACATTTTCCTCATTCAGCCTGTTGTTTCAAATTAACGTAAGGCAATGGCATTGTGCTGAAAGGACAAAGGGCCAAACAGAAAAAATTAAACCAACATGTAAAAGGTGAATATCTTAAAGACTATGTCACAGAACATTTTCTGTGATTATTTACCTATAATACAATAATAATGATAGTTGTAATATAACTAGAATAAAAATAATAGCTAAAGTTTAGATAGCACTCTAATTCAGGCACTGTTGTGACTGCTTGTCATATATTGATTTAAACCTTTAACCGTTTAGGAGGCTACTATTGTTACTCTCATTTTATAAGAGATAAAGTGAGATTACAGAGATAGTAAGAAGCAGAGCCATGATTTGATATATGGTAACTCCAGCTTCAAAAGTCTGTTTTCAACCACAACATCATCAGAAGCCCATTCTTTTGCTGAAGAAACCCCTGACCTTGCCTGAAATAGCTTGTGACTCTTCAAATATTGGGATATTTCCTGAGACATCCAACCAACACCAAGGGGAAGTGGGCTATGAAAGTCAGCATGTTCCATGATGCCACTATGTTCATAGCAGAGATGGCAAGAGGTGTCTTTCCCCTCAGCAGAACCAGGAACTGACAGCTTCATTCCCCAAGAACATCTTCTACTTTCAGATTAGGAAGTTCTTCCTCATCTGATCCCTCAGGATTTGATATATTCTAGAAATTAGCCGATGCTGTTTATTCCCTATTCCTTCCTTTCTGAATGGGAATTATTTTTAAAATTGTAATTTCCTGCTTTTTCTAAACTATTATTATTGTATAACATCGACAATAGTGTTGGTGTCAGACAAGCTTTAAGGCTTAAATTTACAGGTTTTCAGACCTTTAAGAAGCTATTCCTGGACCTGACAGAGCTTCAGTAATCACTAACCTTTGACTGGAGAGAGTCACTAGATGAGACTAGCTTGGGAAGAAGTGAATGGGAATGAAAGGAAGTATATAAATGATTGATTGTGGTATAGCAAGAGATAGCCTTAAGAAGATAGTTCTAATTTTTCTATCAAATATCTTTTCCTTCACCTCTTATTTACTAACAATATTTATTTTAGGTTGTTGATCAGGGTGGAATATATCCCCTTTCCCATGTTCTCCCCCTCTCCTACCAAAAAAAAAAAAAAAAAAAAGAAATACCATGTCTCAGGGTTCCTTGTAACTATAGCCAAAAGGAAATAAACTGAGAATTCTGGGGTTTTCTAACATTTTTTTTTCTTAGTTTTAGGAGATATGACTTTCCCTTTGTTCCTGTACATGTCCTTCTTCTTAGTTGGAGTACATATAGGGAAACTCGAAGCAGATCTACCGTCTTAGATCATGAGGATGAAAACCACGCACTCAGTTTGGCAGAGTAGCAAGGAGCTTCATCACCTACTCAGAGAGCATCACTGACCATGAAGTACCTGTTTTCTGACTTTATGTTGGAACAAAGGAGTAGCGCTTCATCACATGTAGGCATATATTTAAAACTAATATAACTGATCCAATTAAGCTTACATCTTTAATTCCCTCCACACACACACTAATACAAAACCAAATTTTATTTCCATAGTGCTCCTAACAAGAAACAAGGCCATTAGGTAGTTTGTATTTAATTTCTAGAACTATCTTAGCGACATTTTTCAGAGAGGTTTCCCAAACTCAAAGTAATCCTGTACTCCTCATTAGAAGTTGTCCTGTAGCTAGAAATGGTCACACCCATTTTTCTATCCCTACTATTATGAATTTAGAATATGGTCCACTTGCTACGGGAAGGCGAACTCAATTGTGCTAGTTTGGGCCCTCCAATGGCTCCCTCATGACCACAATGGACATGTTTCCTGGGACGTCAATAAGTTTTCCCTGAATTCTTACCTTCTCCCACATCATTGCATCTCCTCATTTATATTTTTCTTGTTTTTAAGTTTGTGATATGCTTCTAGCATCAACTCTTCTTTTTAGGACTGTTGAAAGACTTCTTTTCCTGTTTGTTTTCCTTCTCTTCAAACAGTTTAGTCAGGGTGCAAGAAGGTTGTTCAGAGTCAATTTTATGTCATCTTTCCTCAAAGTCTTTCTTCAAAATTAATCTTATTCTTAGGAACAGTATTGACAAAATTGTATATAAACAATGTAATACTTATTTCTTAGCCTTTTATAAAGAGTCATATCAGTCTTTTGTTTTTAAGGAAGGGGTTAAAAAAACAGTAGAAAGTATCATATAAACATTTTGTATTTACTGACACATCCCTTTAAAAAATGAAGTAAGGAACACACATATTTTATTCCATCTTTCTGTCTTCCAGATTTCATTGTTGTCTTCGCATTTTTAGTCCTTCTTGAAGTTCTCTTTATGACCTTACATAATAAACTTTAAATCCTGTTTATTAATGTATCTGCATTAAACTTTATCTATTGATGCCATCCTAAGGAAATACAATTAATGTTCTTACTATATTCTTATCCTTATTTGCCTCCCCCTTCTTCTGAAAAATTTTTGCCATATTAATACAAAATGGATAGCATTTACTTTCTGTGACCCCACTTTTTAACAGTTTTTAAACCTAAATTTTATATTTAGGTGAATGCCGTGTCTACGCTTAATCCTGTTAAAAAAACACACACACACATTAAATTTCCTAACGTTACTGGGAAATTCCAGACTTGCAGCATTTTTTTTTACAATGTAGAAATGTTAATAATGTATGTTTCTTTATTGCCTTTCTACATGCTGCTGTGTTGACTTATCAGTGTAATAGGTATGAACACAGCATATCATATTTTTTGAGGCTATTTCTTCTATCATGTTAATCAGTAATGTCCAGCAGGAGGAAATTAGCAAATTGTATCCCCTAGAAATGTGTACTCTGCTCTTCACTAAATCAGGATCAGAGGCTGTCTTCTGTCAACCACTTTCCTTCTTTGGGGTTCTTATTGGTAAAAGATGTTTGTATGAAGTGGCAGCCTCCTTCTAAGGACCCCTATCATTGAGTCATGACCTCCAGGAGTGGCAGGGCAACAGATATTCTTCCTCCCAGTGGAAAAAGAGAGGTTAATGTCAGAATTTTTGACAGACACCAGAGTGCTTTCCAAAATAGGCAGACCTTGCCAATAGCAGGTGATTGACATTTATTCTTCTGAGAAATTCATTCTTTCCAGGCGGCTCCATCAGAAGCACTTCATTTTTAATTTTTTTGTCTGAATCCTGGCATCAGGTTGACAGATCTATGGTAGTTGTTATTTGCTCAAGGAAATCTGTCGATGTCAATATTTTCTAGAAGGTTGGCCTAGGAGAGATAGAGTTATAAAAGATAAGGTTCTCATTGCCCACTGAAGTCTGGAAAATCCTTTCCTGAGGATGATAATCTAGACTATTATTTATATTCCAACAAGCCTTTCCTATTTTCTGATATCTCATTCTCTTGTATGGAAAATATTCTCATCCTTCCTGCTTTTAATCAGTGTTTTATCCTAAATTCTTTCTCATCCCTACCCTAGGATTTTCTTCTCATTCCCCTTCTGAACTGGTCTTCTCTGATTTGAGATCTTAGATAATCTCAAAGTAGGGTCATATTTCCCCCTTTGATTCTTTTCCTTCCTTTCACTCTACTTCATGTTCCTACATTCTTATTGTTTCCCATAAGTATTTTGCCTGAAATTGAAAATGTGCAAGGAGTTTCAGCGATTCTATAAAATCATATTTTAAATGCTGTCACTAAGCTTTCATAATGATCTGATTTGCTCAAAACAGTTATTACACAGTGTTTTATTTTGAAAAGTTGCTCAAATTTACATATTAAGTCTTCTACAGTAATATATTTATATTTTTCTGACATTTTCTTGTTTTCAATAATATATCTTACCTGTTAGCCTGTTCTTTTCTAATATAAATATCAAAATTTAATTCATAGGTACCTGAGAAGCAAATTTAGTTTACACTTATTATAGAGATAAGAAAACTGAGGTCAAAATGTTAGATGCCTTCTCTAAGATCACATAAGTTGCTTACTTACTTGATTAGCACTGAAACTGGTATCTACTTATACTCAAATGTGCTTCCCACCACACTATGCTGCTTTTGATGAAACTTATTGATATATCTAATAAATATTTTTAATTATTTTTGAATTAAAAAATTTACTGGCATCAAAATGGTTATCTTTAGCAAAATTCAATGGAAGAAATATATAGTTTAGCCACTTTGAGGGACTTTTACATTGATAGTCATTGAAAACTGGTCAGTTTTCATTGTTTTTCAAAAGAATACTATATTCTTATAAGAATACTATAAGGCATTCTTTAACAATTCCATCACTGAACCGGCTGGGACCATCGTGTCCTTTGTACTCAAAATGATAACTAAAATTATTTATTTGATATATAACTCTCCTTTTACTCACGAGACAGAGATGTATGTTACTATATTGCCTGAAAAAATTCCACAGTAAAACTGCAGTGATATAATCATGGTGTACTAGTTTTCTATTGCTGCATTTTAAAAGTACCACAAACTTAATGACTTAAAACAAAATCGAATTATTAGCTCATAGTTCTAAGGTTCAGAAGTACAGATGAGCTTGGCTGAGTCTATGCTCAGGGAATCATAAGGCTGAAATAAAGGTATAAACCAGCCTGAGTTTTTATTTGGAGGCTGTGAGAAAGAATTCCCTTCTCAGCTCCTTCTGGTTGTTGGAAGAATTAATTTCTTTGGGGTGGTAAGACAGAGGTTCCCATTTGCTTGCTGGCTGTCAGTTGTAGGTGCTCTCAGTTTCTAGAGGCTACCTGTATTTCTTGTCATGGGGCCCCTTCTGCCTTCCAGGCGTCAATGGCTTGTCAAATCCTTCTTGTATTTTGAATCTCTCTGACTTAATTTTATGCCACCAGCCAGAAAAAAGTCTGAATTTAAAGGACTCATGTGATTATATTTGTATAATATATGTAATTTACATATTACATATAATAATCCTTGTAATTTCCCTATTTTAAGATCAACTGATTAGTAACCTAATTATATCCTTGGCTGTGTGTAAAGTGATATATTCACGGTGAGACATCTCAGCATTATTTCCTGGAGATTAGGGCAGGGAATCTTCGGGGCTCACTTTTAGAATTCTGTCTGCCATAATTGGTAATTTCTCTATCTGTGGTGAGTGGGAAAGGAAAGTGCCCAACGCAAATGTCAAATGGTAGTGATGAGTGCGTTCAATCCTATCTGTGTCACTTCATTCTTACCCCTGCTATCAATGGAAATTCATATTTTAAATTCCTGCTTTACTTCCCAACTCTGTCATCAGAATCTATACTTTCCCTTTTACTTTCTTTCTTTCCATTTTATTTTTAAAGTTTTAGGCTACTGTCTTATATTAACTTGGGCATTTTGAATGCCTCCATTATCAACTGAACCATGGAAGAGTTTTATCAGGCTGTGTGTCTGTGCGTGTGCATGTTGTTATTATGGTGTGTCCCTGAGACATTTCCATAAATCTGGTAGATCTGCTTCTCCACTTAATTAACTTGGAATGCATACCAGTTAGGAGCAGGCACTGCAAGGGCCTTTTCTTCTACTCCTAAAATAGTTCTTAATAATATGTTATAATCTAGAGCAGCTGTATTTAGGCAGAGAGTTGTCCTTTTCCCTAAAATAATTGTAAATATTCTCACACCATAGAACACTTCTGAAAAATTGTTAACCACATTTTTCCAATGACAGGATGGGAATTAAATTGAAAAGAGTTGAGTTTTATTTATTTATTTAAATAATTTTGACTTTTATTTTAGATTCGGGGGTACATGTGCAGTTTTGTTACACAGGAATATTACATGATGCTGAGATATTGGGTATAGGTGATCCCATCACCCAGGTAGTGAGCATGGCACCCAATAGGTAGTTTTTCAGCCCTTCCTCCCCACTCACTGCCTTCCTCCTGTCCTAGCCCCCAGTGTCTGTTATTCCCATCTACGTCCATGTGTGCTTAATGTTTAACTCCTGCTTATAAGTGAGAATATGCAGTATTCAGTTTTCTGTTCCTGTGTTAATTCCCTTAGGATTATGGCCTCCAGCTCTATCCATGTTGCTTCAAAGGATATGATTTCATTCTTTCTATGGCTGCATAGTATTCCATGGTGTATATGTACCACATTTTCTTTATCCAATCCACTGTTGATGGGTATCTAGATTGATTCCATGTCTTTCCTATTGTGAATAGCACTATTGTGAATAGTGCTATGATGAATATTAGGCTGTGTGTGTCTTTTTTGTAATGCTTTATTTTCCTTTGGGTATATATCCAGTAATAAGATTGCTGGGTCATGTGGTAGTTCTATTTTAAGTTATTTGAGAAATCTCGAAACTGCTTCCCACAGTGACAGAACTACTTTACATTCTTACCAGCAGTGTAGAAACGTTCCTCTTTCTCTGCAGCCTTGCCAGCATCTGTTATTTTTTGACTTTTTAATAATAGCCATTCTGACTGTTGTGAGATGGTATCTCATTGTGGTTTTGATTTGCATTTCTCTGATGATTAGTGATGATGAGCATTTGGCATTTGTTCGTATGTTTGTTGGCCACATGTACGCCTTCTTTTGAGAAATGTCTGTTTATGTTCTTTGCTTATTTTTAGTGGAGTCATTTGGGTTTTGATTGTTGATTTGTTTAAGCTCCTTATAGATTCTGGATATTAGACCTTTGTCGGATGCATAGTTTGCGATATTTTCTTACATTTGGTAGGTTGTCTGTTTACTCTGTTGATAGTTTCTTTTCCTGTGCAGAAGCTCTTTAGTTTAATTAGGTCCCACTTGTCAATTTTTGCCTTTGTTGCAGTTGCTTTTGAGAACTTAGCCATAAATTCTTTGCCAATGCTGATGTCACAAAGAGTAATTCCTGTTTTTTTTTTTTCCTAGGATTTGTATAGTTTAAGGCCTTGTATTTAAATCTTTAGTCCGTCTTGAGTTTTTTTGTGTGTGTGTGTATGGTGAAAGACAGGAGGTCCCATTTAATTTTTCTACATAGGGATAGCCAGTTATCCCAGCACCATTTATTGAATAGCGAGTTCTTTCCCTATTATTTATTTTTGTCAAATTTGTCAAAGATCAGATGGTTATAGGGGTGTATACATCTTAAACTTATATTATGTAGGTTTAATTTTAACTAATTTGATCACAATCCTCAAGACAATAGACTAATCAGAAAGTATTTTCTTTCTTGTTTGCTTGAACTAAGAGTCAGTATATTTTATGTCTATTTTTATTCCTGAAGAGCTGGGGTTGAAATTGTATCTCTGATCAGTTTGTGAGGCCCCAATTTTGTTCAGATACTTAGTTTGCAATAATCTGGAGCTCTTGAAGATATTCTTGATTGTAGGGAGTTATATTGCTGTAAACACGTCTTTCAGGCTTATCTCAATTTATTTCATAATTGGGGCTCCATTTTCTTCTCTCTCTCTCTCTCTCTATATATATATATATCTTATCTAATACATGCAAAGTATTAAGGAGTTTTTGTAATTAACTCACTCAGTGTGTCATCTCTCATAACAGATCATTTACTAAAAGCAATGTTTTTACTTCACAGTTGCTGAATATATCATTTTACCTCTATTTTAGGTTCCTCCCATGACCTTAGAAGCAAAAAAGAATTACAGAATTTATTCTTTACCTCCCTTCTTCTTTGTGTCTCCCTTTGCAGGTCCATTCCTTTTGTATTAGAATGTTATTGTTCTTTACAGAGCTCACGTAGAAGGTTATTCGTATATTTCTGGTTTTGAGACATTGCAAATGTGCTTTTTTAAAAAGGTCTCTCCCTGATCGTTGTCTAAATGTCATCTGTCTAGCTTGCACCTAGCTATTGTCTTTTTCCTTTTATTCTCGGTCTCCACCATTTTCTGTTGCTTCATAGGTTACCACTTCAATAAATGTTTCAGTAGGTAGGTATCTTTAAATATATTTTCATCCATCACTTTTTTTTTCTGTGATATACTTATATTGCATCTACATATACAGTTCATTCCTTCTAACTTCTGTTCCTTAGTTTGTATCCATCACATTTGACTTAATTTGATTTTAACTTTTTTCCCTTTTATGCAGTCATAGCTAATTCTCACAGATTCGTTAACAGGTCTGTTGACTTATGACAGGTCTGTTTTCTTTTCCTTTACATACCCCTGGTCCCTGGTACTCCTGGCAAAGAGGATGAATCTAACTTATCATATGTCTTCTGCTGGAAGGGTATTGGGACAAACTTCCTCTCATTTCTGCTATAAAATTCTGATAGAGTTCTATGCTGCAGTTTTGATATAATCTTCATTTTCTTTCTTTTCCAGTGTTAGGTAATTCCATATTTCCCGATGCAATCA
Source organism: Symphalangus syndactylus (assembly GCF_028878055.3). Lineage (NCBI taxonomy): Eukaryota > Metazoa > Chordata > Mammalia > Primates > Hylobatidae > Symphalangus > Symphalangus syndactylus. Next base: position 99,752,107 of record NC_072436.2, read on the forward strand.
AATAACTAGCCTCCAGAAATCTAGTAGTTAGTAGTGATTCTGGCAACTTCTAACAGAACTATGTGAATAAAATTCCTGTTAATGCTTTAAAAGTACAAATGAGAGAAGAGTAATTTGATTTTGAGGTATAAATGCTTAGAAATTGAATTTTGTGCCCGGGCTCAGTGGCTCACGTCTGTAATCCCAGCACTCTGAGAGGCCAAGGCGGGCGGATCACCAGGTCAGGAGATCGAGACCATCCTGGCTAACATGGTGAAACCCTGTCTCTACTAAAAATACAAAAAATTAGCCGGGCGTGATGGTGGGTGCCTGTAGTCCCAGCTACTCAGGAGGCTGAGGCAGGAGAATGGTGTGAACTCAGGAGGTAAAGGTTGCAATGAGCTAGGATTGTGCCATTGCACTCCAGCCTGGGCAACAGAGCAAGACTCCATCTAAAAAAAAAAAGAAATTGAGTTTTGTTTTTAGAAAATTTCCTAACCAATTAAAATAGCTGTAGATATTTTATAGCTACCTTTAGTTTTGTTTCATCTAGGGACTTATATCTAGAACTTAGAAAATATAATAAAGAATGGCATTTGCATTAAGTGTAATTTTTTCATTTAAAATAATCACATAGGGCTCTTTTGGCTCTGAGTTCCACATCAAATTGTGAATCGTGACACCCAAAGCAGTCTAGTAAGAATGTGTCCACACAATGGCACACAAATATTTTAGAAAAGATACATACAGGTGTGGGCTGGTGTTATTTACTCATGGAACCAGCAGGAACAAAGCATATCTTACTCAAACAGTTGGTTAAATATTTCATCCCAGAGAGGGAGGTTTATATTTCATATAACTGATGACCTTCAAGTGAGTTGATATGGCTTGAGAGTCAGACTTTTTATCCTTGCCTTCCTGCTTGCATTTTGATTGGTGATTGCTTTGCCTAAGTGCAAATTTTAAAGGTGATTCATGACCAAGCATGAACATTTGCAAATATATGAACAAATATTCTCTTTCTAAAGGGTCTTTTTGAGTTTTGTATAAAGAACAGATTAATGTTTTCAATGCATTACTCTAGTAGACAGGAAACTTAGGCTGGAGTTTTGGGGAAGTTTTTGAATCACAAACTCGTTACAAATCCAACAAAAGCCCTGGCCAGGAATATCTGCATTTGGAAAATTCACATATTCGTTTTAAAACACATTTTAAAAATAATTTTAGGGGAACTATAGAATCCTAAAAAATACACCCCATTCACATATTATAAATCCCATTCACAGATTCCTCTTGAAGTCTGTAGATCTCCCAGGCCAAGTAAATGGGTACTTGCCAATTATGTGGACCTTGGGCATTTCATTTCATGAACACTCAGCATATTCATTTATAACATGTATAATGGAGAATATAAACTAGACAGTATTTTTAAAGTGTTGACATTATCTTTCTTACTTAAAGTGCAAAAACATGTCAGTTAAACAGGTAGTACATTTAGTTAAAAATGGAGGGACATACAGTTTGGCTGATAATTTGGAATAAATTTTGTCCAGTGAACAAATCAATTGTCTGTGTAGCCTAAACTTTGAAAATATGTGAGTCTTTGGTATCAATGCAAGCTACTGTCGTTTTGTGTATTTTGCAAGTTTGTTTACACTCACAGAAAAGGACATGGCTACCACAGGGAAAATTATAATAATCTCCTATTCATAGACAAAATTTGTAATAATTAGATTAATTTACAAAGTTGCCTGAGGTTTGTTATTATTAATTCACTTAAAGACAATTTAAAATATTCTATTAATTAATGATTTCTTTTATAATTTAATGAAATATACTTCAAATGACAACTCATAAAGTTAAGTGGAGGTCATTATATTTTTCTGTAATAGAAATCAGGACAAGGCTGTAAGTAATATGTCTATAATTCCACAGAGTCAACCCACAGATGAACATGCCCATACTTACATGACTGCAAAATGTTTAACAATCAGAAATTTCCTTTGAAGCTCAATACACCATTGGTGGGAGTGTAAACTAGTTCAGCCACCGTGGAAAGCAGTTTGGAAATTTCTCAAAGAACTTAAAACAGAGCTACCATCCACCCAAGAATCCCATTACTGAGTACATACATAAAGAAAAATATGTCATTATACCAAGAAGACACATGTGTGGGTATGTTCATCACCACACTATCCACAGTAGCAAAGAGATGGGATCAACCTAGGTGCCCATCATGGTGGAAAGGATAAAAAAAATGTGGTACGTATACACTATGGAATACTATGCAGCCATAAAGAGGAATAAAATCATGTCCTTTGCAGCAACATGAATGAAGCTGGAGGTCATAATCCTAAGTGAATTAAGTAGGAATAGAAAACCAAATAATGTATGTTTTCACTTATAAGTGGGAGGTAAACATTGAACACACATGGACATAAACATGGGTGCAATAGGCACTGTGGACTACAAAATTTGAGAGGAACTGGGGGAAAACATGGGTTGCAAAATTACCTGTTGGGTACTATGCTCACTACCTGAGTGCAATATACCAATGTAACAAACCTGCACGTATGTCCCCATATCTAAAATAAAAGTTGGAACTTAAAAAAAAAAAGAAATTTCCTTTAATTGGTTGAAGAGTTCTTTTGGCAAGGGAGATAATACTGGGAGATAATATCTGGGGATTTCATAATGGGTCAGTGCATTTTGAGATAGAAAACAAATATATCAAGACGCTCAAACTTTGTCACCTACACTAGTTTGAATAAATGCTCATCACAGAACCATTTGAATCCATTAAAATAATTCAGTTGTAAATAATTTTAATCTGCCTTTTATTTTTTAATTTTCACTTAAAAAGCAGCACCAGTAGTGAGCTAAATGGTGGGTCCCCATGGTATATATGTCCTAATCCCCAGAACCTATGAATTTTACTTTATTTCAGAAAGATGTCTTTGCAGATGTAATTAAGGATTTTGAGGTGAGGAGATAATGCTGGATTATCTGGGTGGGCCCTAAATCAAGTGACAGGGGTTCTTATATGAGGAAAAAACAAACCAAGGAAAAAACAAACACAAAGGAGAAGGTGATGTAGAGACAGAGCCTGAGATCACAGCAATGTTGCCATAAGCCAAGAAAGCTGACACGCACCAGAAACAAGAAGGGGAAAGGAGAGGAGTCTCTCCAGGAGCGTCTGGAGGGAATATGGCTCTGCTAACACCTTGTTCTCACATTTCTGACCTCTAGTACTGTGAAAGAATACGTTTTTATTGTCAGCCACCTAATTAGTGGTAATTTGTTACAGCAACCCCAGGAAACTACTCAGCAGTTTCACATGATCTTTCTTTCTTTCTTTTTTTTTTTTTCTTGTATTAGTTTGCTAGGGCTACCATAACAAAACAAGCAGAGTGGCTTAAATAACAGAAATTTATTGTCTTACAGTTCAGGAGGCTGGTAGTCCAAAATCTAGATGTCAGCAGTGTTGTTCCTTGTGAGGGCTGTAAGGGAAGGATCTCTCGCAGGCCTCTCTCCTTGGATTGTAGTTGGCCATCTTCCCCTCTTGTCTCTTCTCATTGACTTCTCCTCTGTGTGTATCTCTATATCCAAATTTTTTCTTCTTATAGGGATATCACTCCTATCAGATTAGGACCCTCTTGAATGACTTCATTTTAACTTGATTACTTCTGTAAAAACCTTATTTCCTAATAAGGTCACATTTTAAGGTACTGGCATTTAGGACTTTAACATATGAATTTGCAGGGAAAAACAATTAAACTCTTGATCGACCCACACTCCCTTCCTTCCTTCCTTCCTTCCTTCCTTCGTTCCTTCCATCCATCCTTCTTTCCCTCCCTCCCTCCCTCCCTCCTTCCTTCCTTCCTTCCTTCCTTCCTTCCTTCCCTCCCTCTAGCAGTAGCCAATGTAACTATAAAAAGAAGTAGACTATATAAGACTTAATGTATGAAAGAAACAACTATTTCATGGAAGTGATTATAAGCATCCCAGATTTCATTAAACTAATAAAGCACTATTGATTGGTGAATAATATCTTTATTTCATACTTTTGGAAAAAATACATAAACTTTGTTATTGCTAGCTGTGTGAATTTCAGGATCAACTCTGAATTTCCTGTATTATTAAAGATAGAGAAGATAGAGTTTATTTTCTTTTTCCTACACTGTAGCTCTGACCTTATAGTTTGTCTCATTTTCCTTAATCTCTTTTTCTTTATCTTCTGCTCCATTGGCTTTACTCTAGTAGTTTCAATGGAAAAGAGAGCATGCCTCCAATCTAACCAGCAAAACAAATGTCTAATTATTATTCTGGCCTTGATTGTGTCACATACTATTTTGTAGTAAAGAATCACGGCTGATGACTATAATGTCTAGTAGATTCAGCAACATGATCATCCCTGAAGCCAGTATTGGAATTACCTCTATACAAAGTGCATGAAATTGGTTGGGAGTGAGAGTTGAATGGTATTCAGGGAAAGATCAGTGCTATGTAAACCTAAGGAAGTGAATTGATGCTGAATAATCAACAATGCCAACTTTCTGCTCTACTCAGCCCTGAGAAGCGTTCCTTTGACTTCATCACTTTTCCTAGGTTTCTCTAAGGACCTGATTTCAACCAAAATGTACCTAAGCATTCTGAAATTATATACCTTGTTTATTGCATTAGTTTGTTTTTTAAGGTGATTTTAGCATTATAAAAAGAGCTGCAAGTGTATCTGCACACCACCTAGAAAATAAAAAGGAATCATAGGGAGGTTGAACCTAAAAGTAGGAGATCTAGAAGTAGCATTAAATATCTATAAAACTTTGAGTTGTCACATGACCTCTCTGCAGAGATCATAGAATCTTTACCTATAAAATGAATGAATTGGACAACATGTTCTCCAAAATGTCTTCTGCCTCTAAAGTTCTATGATTTCATTTGAAGTGATGATATAGTAATACCAAAACTTCGGTTTAAGTGTAGTATCTACCATATTGGGGGAGTATCCCAGGAACAAAAAAAATCTAATAAGTGAAGTCAAATTCTAAAAATACTGCAATATTACTTAGAAATATTTGTCTTGAGTAAAATAAATCCTAATAATAACACATACCATTTAAAATAGTTTCTTTGGGTGAAAAAATATAGTGATGATTTTAGACTCATTTATTCTAAAGTATCAAGAATGGAGGAAGGTTCAAAACACTGTACCTCCTTGAATTAGAATTTACACAGACACGTGCGCACATGCACACACGCATACATGCATACATGTATTCACAATTTTGCTTTTTCTGTCTAGTTTATTTGTGTGAGTTATTTTTTTCTTATATCTTTGAACATTATAGGGTGTTGCTTCCAGTAGTTTGGTTAAATCATAAACATAATTTTTAAATCAATGTTTGTGCTATTATTTTGCAAATAGGAAAGATTATGCTTCAATAAATTTGAATTAAGCTAGTTGGAAAGTAAGTAAATTAACACTTATTTCCTAATTAAAACCTAGCTACATGATTTCTTTACCCCTCTAGTCTTATTATTCTCTAGGAAATTAGCACTTCAAGGAACTGCAAAATCCACTAGAAAATGCCACAGTCATTTTCTCATTATCAAGATGGTTTGTGACTTTCTATGTCAAATCTGGCTTCCAGCTGTTTGATTTTTCAAAAAAATAGAGACTGTCTTCAAAATAAGAAACACTGTGTTGGTGATAAACGTGCATATGGCATTTATATTAGTGATTAAAATAGATTATATTAGATTTCATCAAATTGATAATAAGGGAATGTGAACATGTCAATTGTTTTCCCTGGCTCTTCTGTGCGAAACTGGACTTTAGGTCAGAAGACCCCAAGGTGTTGATACGGTTGCTTTTTCCTTCTTCCTTGTTGACCTGAGATCACTGAGGAAAAGAACTTGGAAGAAAAATGAACTAAAGTTCAAGGCTCTGACTAATACAGGCAAGACACTGCTTTTCATTGTCTATTGGTGTATTAAGATCAGCTGGTTGGGGAACACCTTTGGTCATGATACTCTGTCAATAAACATCCTCTGTTTTATTTTTTATCATAAATTATTATTTTGTATGCTTTTTAGTATTTATGACCTTCTCTCTATTTATTTATATGAAAGGAAAACAATCTGTTGTGAATAACTCCTTGGTATATTCCGGCTGCAGGCGTAGGTAGCTGCCAAAAGGCTTAAAGAAATGGAAATATTTATAAACTGAGGCATATATTGCACATATACCCAATTCTATAGAATGATGTTAAAGATATAAGAGTGCCACATTTCTGTGTGTCACCAATGCCTCTAGGAGACATAGAACCCTGGAATATTTGGGCCTTTCCACCAGTGTACTCAGGAATCAATGCATATATTGGCAAGAACTTGTTCCTTCTGTAGCACTCTGGAATCGCCACTTACCAGATGTACTGTTTTCAATAAGTGACTTAATTACTAGTTCAGACCAGAGAATTTTGTGAGTATTAAATTAGATTTGCATGTGAAAGTGGATTGGAAACTGTAAATCTTTCTATTAATGTGGCTTTGCTAAACATTTTCAGGTTGCAAATAGTGAAATCAAGATGAGGGGGAGAGAGAGAGAAAGAGAGTTATATCATGAGAAGACAAGAATACTTCATCAAACCTGAGAAAAGAAAGAACAGTTGAAGTTCGTTAGGAACAAGAAATACATAAGGAAATAAGAGCGTTCTCTCTTTCTAGGGCACATGTTTCCTTTTTCTTTCCTAGTTAGCAATTCTATGTAGTTATAGGGGCTGCTCCCGAGTCCAAATAACCAATGTAACCTAATTAATATCTCTGAATACCAATTCAGATTTAATAGGAGGATGATGTGATAGGGTTGGGTTGGGTCATATATTTTGTTAAACCAATTAGAGCTGGCAGAGAATGCTCATGTAATATATTTTCAGGGGCTAGGGTAGAGGGCAGTTCTCAAAAAAGTAGTGGTTGCTTATTGGGTATAAATCCACCAGGATAATGTGCAAATCATAAAACAATGTTATAAATAAGAATGTAATGTTATTTATATATCACAATTATGTTCTTGTGACCACTATAGGATGTTTACCTATTCACTACTATCATCATTAAAAATTAATGACCCACTTCAATCAGACTTTTACTTCCACCAGTTCACCAAAACTTCAAGGTTGCCAATGACCTGCGTTCAATTAATTCTAATGGTTAATTTTCTGTCCCCATCTTTCCAGTCTGTAGCACTTGATATTATTGTTTTTTTCTTCTTAATTTTCATTATTTACATAGCTTGTAGAAAACCATACACTACGGTCTGTTTTCTCCTAACTCATTAGTTGCTCCTCACTTTCTGTTGCTGTTTCCTCCTTTTCTCTAGCTTCTCAGTGTTGGAGTGCTCTAAGACACAGTTCAGAGACTCCTTCACTTCATTAACTACACTCACTCGCTTGATGATAGTCCTAGATGTGAGTCCTATCATCTCATAGCTCTAAATATTATCTGTAATATATGCTGACAACCCATAATTCTTTATGTCCAATTCTGACTGTTTTCTCAAACACCAGGTTTATGTATCTTCTTGGAGGTTTTAGTATCTCGAATTCAGTATTTATACGCCCGACATCAATCTCCTGATTTATTCCCTCAAAACTACCCTACCTGAAGACTTCCCCATCTCTAATTATTTAAGAAATAAAGGGTTAATTTCAAAATTCAGAAACATATTGTTTAATAACATAGGCAAAATAAAGCCATTTTCAGGTAAGCCAAAACTAAGAAAGTCTTGCAGGTTGAAGGAAAATGATACCAGATGGAGAAGTGGAATTTTAGGAAGAAAAATGTTTTAGGAAGAAAAATTTTTTAATGTCAAAACTATATATTTTAATTTATGTATATGTAATACATATGACAATTATAGCATAAAAGACTGGAAAATTATAGCATAAAAGAATGGAAAAGAAGGCAAGCCTATATGGCTGCACATTTTCTATGTTTACATGAATTAATAAATTATTAATAATTTATTAACTAAAAGTTAAATATATATATTCTACTCTCTGAAGTAACCAGTAAAAATCATGTAGTCAGGTTTAGCTAAAACTTCAATAGATACTTAGAAATAAATTATAAGAAATTCAATTAATTCCAAAAGGGAGAAAAAGAATAGTGTAATAAAAAAAAATCACAGGGAGTGAACACTGATAAGTCTAACTATGCTAAATTTAATGAAAACATTTTATTAAAAGGCAGGAGTTTTCAGGCTGAATAAAAAAGCAAATTCAACTAATATATCTATAGATATATCATATCTATAGATCATATCTATATGATATATCTATATGATATATATCTATTTATATCTATATGATATATCTATATGATATGTATATATCATAGATATATGATATCTATGATATGTATATATCATAGATATATGATATCTATGATATATATGATACTATAGATATATATCATATATCATATCATATATATCATATATATCATATATCTATATGATATATACATATCATATAGATATATGATATAATCTATATATGATATATCTATAGATTATATCATATATAGATATATATTATATACTGTATTATACATAATACATAATATATAATATATATCTATATATGATATCTATAAATATCTCATATATAGATATATAAAAATATAATATATATCCATATATGATATAGATATATATTATATATCTATATATGATATAGATCTATATAATATATATCTATATATATAAAAAATATAACATATATCTATATATGATATATCTATAGATATATCATATAATTATATAATATGTAATATATATTACATATTATATAATATATATTATTAAAATATATATTATATAATATATATTATATAATCTATATTATTAAAATATATATTATATAATATATATTATATAATCTATATCATATATAGATTATATTACATATTATATAATATATATTATATGTAATCTATATATGATATAATCTATCTATAGATATATAGATAGATATCATATATAGATATATAGATATATCTATATATGACTATTATATATCATATATAGATATATATCTATATATGAGAAAAATATATAGTCATATAGATATTTATATTATATAATATATATTATATAATATAAATATCTATATATGATGTATCATATATAGATATATTAGTTGAATTTGCTTTTTTATTCCATCCATAAACTGCTGACTTTTAACACAGAAAAATACAGAACAATAACAGACACAGTATAAGCATAAGAAACCTGAAATAAATATTTTCATATCATATAAAGATAAAGAAAGTGGGCAAAGAAAAATGACACATGATGTACAGAATAACAAAGCTAAGAATGACTATAATCTTCTCATCAGAACCCATGCAAAATTAAAAGAATGGAAAAAAGCTATATAATGGGGAAAAAAAAAGCCTAAATTGTAGGGGTGTCTATATTCAAGTGTTGAAGGAAGGGAAACAAGAAAAGTCAATTTAGAGTTCTATGTCCAGCAACAAAGTGAGATACTTTGCTAGATAAACAAAAGCAGAAAATATTTGTGACCAGCAGATCTGCAGTATAAGAAATGTAAGAAGTTCATCAGAGAGAAGAAAAATGATAAGAAGAAGAAACTGGGATCTACACAAGGGAATAACTAGCCTTAGAAATGGTTAAAATATTTATAAATACAAAATACTTGTTTTCTCATTCATTAATATCTTTAATTTCTTTAAAAACAATATACTCTTTAAGCAAATATAATAATCCATTGAAAAAAGTGGAAAAACATATATAATGAAAAAACTAAGCCTAAAATGTAAAGGTAGATACAATCAAATGTTGAAGGACTATATAAAAAGAATATATGAAGGAATGAAAACAATGTACAGAGAACACGAAGGGGAAATTTAGTTGTCAGTTTTTACATTATATATAAAGTGGAAGAATGTTATTTGAAGATAGCCTTTTATGAGATAAAATTACATATGGTAAACTGTAAATTGATCACTAAAAAATAAAACAGAGGTATAGGTAACTGACCAAGAATGTAGGTAAAATGGAATACTAAATACTGCTTGATTAAGTAGCTGCTGCTCTGCTCTAGCCATAAGGGATTAATCTATAATCAACTATAGTCTCTATAATATCTGTCTATAATCAAGTAGAAAGACATGCAAGACGTGCAACAACTGCCTTTACACATTGGACAATAGACAGGACTGTTATCAACGAGAGAGAAAAATAAAAAGAAGGAAGCCTACAATTTCCCCAGCTCTTTGCCTGGAGAGCTATTTCTAGGCTGCAGTGCAGAGAGGGGCAACACAATTATGGTGAATTGAGGATATAGAAATGCAAGTTCAGGAAGACTGAGGTGTCTAGCATTTGCAGGGCAAAAAATGGGAGATGTAGGAGCTGCACAGAAAGAGCTTCCAAGATTTGCAGAGTAAGGAGGAGCCCTCATATGTTGACTGAGTTTTGATCCTGATGATAAACAAAGGCCATCCAGCTGGGGAAAGCACAAGAAGAAACCACTACTCTGAACAATTCCAAGAGCCCACATTGTTCTAGGAATATTTGCATTTCTACCAACAAGAGCAGAGAAAGTTTAAATACATGAGACAACTGGTAGAGTCTTTAGAAGGATATTGCTTGACTAATAGGGTAGAGGAGCACTATACCAATGCCTACTCTGAACCTAACCTAACAAGGCTTAAAAGAAAGACTTAAAAGGATCAAACTAATTCCAAGTAAATTTACTCCACGTGCTATGATCTGAATATTTGTCCCTTCCAAAACTCCTGTTGAAATTTAATCCCCCATGTGAGAGTATTAAGAGGTAGGGCCTTTAAGAGATGATTGGGTTACGAGGGCCCTGCCCTCATGAGTGAATTAATCACTTTTTGAATTAATGGAGTAATGGATTAATGGGGTTTCATGGGAGTGGGACTAGTGGCTTCATAAGAAAATGAAGAGAGCATATTAGCATGCTCAACTGCCTTATCATGTAATATGCTGAGCTACCTTGGAACTCTTCGGAGTTCCCACAATCAAGAATGGTCTCACCAGATGTGGCCCTCAGTCTTGGACTTCTCAGCCTCATAACTGTGAGAAATAACATCATTTTCTTTATAAATTACTTATTTTTAGATATTCAATTATAAGCAAGAGAAGATGGACTAAGACAACATGTTAATAACAAAGTCCTACTGAATGATGAGGGCCTCATAAACAGATAATGGGGAGGGGAATTTAGTTGCTCTAACCAATAGCCAGCACCATCTGCTGGACTTGAGAGTGAGGCCATCTTGGATTTCCCAGCCCTGGCAAAGTTCCCAACTGAATGCAGCCATATGAATAACCCTTGATAGTACCGCATGGAGTAAAAGACCCACTCAGCTAAACTCAGGTATCCCACAGAATTGTAAGAAATGGTAAGTCATTGTCCTTCTAAGCCACTGGATTTTCGGATGATTTGTTACACAGAAATAAATAACTGAAACAGAAAGTATGTGCTCGCTTTTGAAGTGGCCAAGGAGAATGTTGAAACACAGAATCTTCCAGAAAGTGAAATTAGGGCCCACAGAGAACAATGTACTAAGAAACTATTCTCAGAGAGCAGAATTAGGATTTATTCAAGGAACAGTTTGCATTTACAGGCAAACATTTTCCCCATGAGGTTTTCCTTTTTATGTGTGGAAATGTTTACTGAAATTATTCTGTCCCTTTTCCACAATTTAATAATGCCTGTGTGGAGAGTAGATAATTTTTCTTTTTTAGTTGATAGGTCTCTGGATCATTAGGAACTACATTTGGTCTTTAAGCAAGATGCAAAATTTGGAAAATAATAATTTATCAAATATTTTGAAATAAGTAGAAGAAAGGATTTGGAATGTTCCTAACACAAAGAAATGATAAATAGTTGATGTGATGGATACCCCAATTACTCTTATTTGATCATTACACATTGTATACTTATATCAAAATATCACATATGCCTCATAAATACATAAACTACCCCAATTTTTTTTTTTTTTTTTTTTTTTTTTTTTTTTTTTTTAGTTTGGATAAGACTTTGGGGAGGAAACATTGGGGATTCTCGGAATGATCGTGAATTTTCTTTCTGCAAATGAAAGAGATGTGAACTTTTTCTTTTCTTTTTTTTTTTTTTTTGAGATGGAGTCTTGTTCTGTTGCTAGGCTGGAGTGCAGTGGTGCGATCTCAGCTCATTGCAACCTCTGCCTCCTGGGTTCAAGCGATACCCCTGCCTCAGCCTCCCAAGTAGCTGGGATTACAAGCACCCACCACCACACCTGACCAATTTTTTGTATTTTAGTAAAGATGGGGTTTCACCATGTTGGCCAAGGTGGTCTCGATCTCTTGACCTTGTGATCTGCCTGCCTTGGCCTCCCAAAGTGCTGGGATTACAGATGTGAGCCACCTCACCCGACCAGAGATGTGGACATTTTTAAATAAGAGGGTACACTATGGCATATTTAGAATATTTATCAGGGTATATTCACCTCGTGTGATCTTCCCATTCCATGTCAAGAGTACATGTCTCTAATCCATAGAAATTTTGTTAGGTCAAGGGACATGATTTTACAGTAGGACGTGCAGTAGGAATGCAGTAGAGATCAAATATTAAGCATAGGTCTTAAGAGACATCACACAGTTTGGCTTGCACTCTCTGGGACCTTTGTATCTCCTCTATAAGAAGAAGGTACCCCAGGTAGCTACTGTTTCTTCAGCCTTAGGTCCAGCATGAACCAGGAGAAACAAAATTCAGCAACTCTGAAGATGCATATGCTGAGGTGGCACCATGCTAGCTGATGTGATAAGATGCTAGCTGAGTGAGATAAGATCCTCATAGTTGGGTACCACTGAGATTTTCTGGCTATTTGTCATGTAGCAATATTGCAACATTATTTGACTAGTATACTTCTTTGTACTCCCTCCCCAAAGACATATAAAAATTTAGTTAAAATTATTTTAACTGTAGAAGTTCATAATTTAAATCGTATATGGTAAGGAAAACAAAAGAAAATTAGACAAAAACTTACATGCATGTGGAACAAACTTAGTAACTAAATTTATACAAGGCCAAAGCACCTTTGCACTCATGGCCAAGAACATTGCCATATAAGATGTGAGTGTGTCTCTTCTCTGATAATTTTATTTGCAGTGAGTCTGGAAAAGCTTCATAATGAGAGTGAGGTTTCAGAAAACCTTGAATAATAGAAGAGGCCTGACCAGGTTATGGGAAGTATTATATGTCAGAAGAAATTACAAGTTCTCTTTTAATGTTATAACAAATTGCAATTTTCTATCATTTGGAGCCTCTGTTGACATGCTTTTCAAGTTTCAGCAGGAGCTTGTTGCAGAGTAAATTTTGTAAGCTTATTCAGTGATTGCAGGGATATTGCTGTCGTGATAGTATCCCTGACATTTGAGTAATAGCGTCACTTTACATTAATGCCATCCTATATTAGCTTGATCCAAAAATCAGAGAGTTCCAAAACCACTCCTGAGACTTGTTATTGGAAAGGAGGAATATATAGAATGTAGAAACATAGTCTAAAAAGATAGTAGAAAGATGAGGCTTACTTCTGAGAGAAATGTTGATTTGAACTCCATAGGTTGGCAGCAAACCTAAAGGATTGCAGAAAAAGTATTTGCATATCTAAACACTGTTGTCTATCTAAAATTTTTTACTTTCTATTTCTACAGTTTTAAGCTTTATTTCCTACGGCATTTCTTTCAGATTTTTTTCAGTAAACATTTTATGCCCAGGACTTTGATGAGGCACAATTTTGGAAGGAAAATAAAGAAGATAATAGAGCTTCCCTGTACCAATGCCTGCCCCTAAAAACTGTACAATCTAGCTCTCATAGCTTACAAGATCTCACAGCTTATCTAAATTCGAATGTAAATAATTTTTCTTTAAGAAGGCTTCATTAAGCTGGAAGAACTATCACTTTGTATATGGTTATGTCCCTAGCCTGGATGGATCATGACTGATGCCTTCTATTACATTCCATTAGTGTTCATGATGGTACTGGTGTAGCTGCTATGAGTGAAAGCTTGGCAAAAAGAAATCCAAGAATTGTATAAAGTAGAATATGTTAGCGATAGTTGATCCCTTTCTCCTTTTTCTTTGCTGCTCGAAGTTGGTACAAAACTTTCATTTTGAAGCTATTTAAGAGAGTTAAAAACAAAAGTAAGTGCATGCATACACATACACAAACACAGTAAAATTCAAATTAAAATGGATTTGACAAAAATAATGGATACCCAGTAAGACGTTTTTAGAGGAGTTAAAAATCCAAAGTGATGTGAATGGATTTCATTTCATTTCTTCCCTTCTGATACTGAAATATTTCTACTTACTACTGAAATAACATATTTATGGCATACAAGACCCATTCATTTCAAAATGGATATGAGAAGGAGCTGCATATTTCATCTATCTTTCACGAGAAACAGAAGAAGCATTTATTGTTTGAATTTCATTGATTTCTTTTTTGTACGTCACATGATACTTTAATTATGTATCACTTCTCCCTTGTAAGTAATCATTTCAAATAACACAGTGGTTCATGTTAAGGAAATGATTCATCTCCCTAATGTATTTGAAACTATGGTTTGCAACTATTTTAGACACTAGATTATAATTCTGTGTTATGCAAAACATCTTGGGAGTCTAAAATTAATGTCGATAAGAAGCTTATGCAACAAGAAAAATGAATACAGGGCAAAGCTAAGCAAAAATAAACCCCTCCTTCCTGACACTTCAATCAATGAGACTGCACATTTAACCTCCTCATACACTCTCGGACACATCAAGGTCTCTTGTGCGTCAAAGAAAGGAGAGGAAAATGAAACCATGTATTTATCAGAAAAGTCTTTTCCTTCCTGTTTTCCTTTCCTGGTTTCTTCTACAAATTCTCTTTGTGTAATGTAGGAATTACACATCTCTAGAAAGATAAAGAAAAAAAAAGAAAATATGCATGCTAATTTTCTTTAAACTTTTATTTTGAACATTTTGTTAATTCATAGTCTCCAGGTCAATAAAAATAATGTGAAAAATTAATCTCAGAAAATGGGAGGCTATTAAATACGGAATAGTGATATATATTTAATGAATTAATAATTTAATTTTATTTACGGAGTTCAAAAGAGACAGAAAATTTATGGAGGTCAAGAAACTGAAAAGGGAACAGTGTTAGCACAATAATGATTATTTCTAGAGTGACATCACCAAGATGGTAGAATAGGAGTTCTTCTGGCTCATATTCTTTCGACAGAAACACTGATTTTGCAGCCATTCACAAACAAAAGTGCCTTTGTGGGAGCTTTGGGATTCAGGCAGGAAGTTACTAAAACTTGTTGCTTCCCAAGACCTAGGAGGGTTGATTTGAGAGGGCAGAAGTATGCCCAACTTGCAGAGTCGCCAACTGTGGTCCCACCTCTAAACCCCGAAAGAGCTCCATTGCCTTGTGGATTCAGTTCAGTTCCATTTGGCATAGGTCCTATTGCCAGAACCATCTGACAATGAACCCAGGAGCATTCATGCCTGCTCATGACTTGGATAGCAGGCCTGCTGGCTTCGGTACCTGCTATGCACCCTGAAACAGCCTTGTAACTCAATTCTAACCTCACTCAGTTCTGTTCTGAGAGCAGTTGTGCCTGCCCAGGGACTGAAGGAGAGAAACACACATCTGTCCCCCAGCAGGAAGGACAGCTGAACTCAGTCTCACAACAGCTCCTCAAATGGAACCTGGCTCCAGTCCTTGTCAGCTGCAGTCTGAAAGCAGCCCAGAAAGCCTAGTTTTTAATGGGTTTTTTGAATTTTGAAAGTAACTTTTAATTAAGAGTTGAGCCTGAAAATAGAGACATACATCTGTGCCCCTAGGGGCAACCCTACAGACGTAAGTCTCAGCTGTGGAAATTGACAGAACCCTGTAACTCAGTTTTTTCCCAGCTAGAACTCCGTTCTAGCTCAGTTGCAGTCATGGGCCAGTATTGCCTGCCCAGGTATTTAACCAGTGACACAGCAGGAAGCCATCCAGAAACCCAGAGGGAGTGACACCCATCTGTGCGTCTGTATATTTGGTAATAGTCTTTCTGTCGGCAGACACTGAATCAGACACTGATCCAGGTGCAACCCCTACTGACCAAGGCTGTGGAGGCAGTTAAGTGTACCAAGAGATTAGATAGAATCCACACCCATTCAAGCACTTGGTAGTAGATCTGCCAACTACAGGCTCCACTGCAAACCCAGCAGCAGTCAGGTGGCCTGGCTTCAACCCCATTCATCTGTGATCCTGAAGGTAATCATGTCTTTGCAAGGACTCCAAAAGAGAAAGTCTTTATCTGCTAAAACCAGCTTATAAAAACTGAAAGAGGTGTTTGCTCCTTCAATTGCACAGGCAATACTGTGAGGCTTTATAGACAATAAAACAACCAAATGAAACTAGAAAGACTCCAGTAATCAATCCTAAAGAAATAGAGATCTACAAATTGCCTGACAAAAAAATCATCTTGAAGCTCAATGAGATTCAAGAGAACACATACTGAAAACTAAACAAAATTAAGAAAGTAATGCATGAACAAAATGAGAAGTTTAATGGGTGCAGCACACCTACATGGCACATGGATACATATGTAACAAACCTGCACATTGTGCACATGTACCCTAAAACTTAAAGTACAATAATAAAAAAAAACAACAACAAAGAAATAGAATCCATAAAAAGGAAGCAAACAAAAATCCTGGAGCCGAAGAACATAATGATAGAACTGCAAAATTTGATAGACTCAATTATAAAACAGAATTAGGGAACTCAAAGATTAGTCATTTGAAATTAGCCAATTAGAGGAATAAAATAAAGGAAAGATTGAAGAAAGCATAAGGGACCTATGGGACACCATCAAGCATAGAAATATATGAATTATAGGATTTCAAAATGAGAAGAAAGAGAAAAGGAGACAGAAAGCTTATTTAGAGGGCTGGGCTCAGTGTCTCATGTCTGTAATCCCAGTGCTTTGGGAAGGCGAAGCAGAAGGATTGCTTGAGGATAGGAGTTTAAAACCAGCTGGGCAACATACTAAGACTACCATCTTCAAAAAAAAAAAAAATAGCCAAGTGTGATGATACATACCTGTAGTCCTCACTACTCAGGAAGCTGAGGTAGGATGATCTGTTGACTCCAGGAGATCAAGGTTGCAGTGAACTATCAATGTGCCACTGCACTCCAGCCTGGGTGATGAGTGAGTTACTGTCTCTAAAAAAAGAAAAAAAAAAAAGGCAGCTTATTTGGCGAAATGACTGAAAACTTCCAAAACTAGGGGAAAGATATGCACATCCAGACTTATGAAGCTCAAAGGATGACAATAAGTTAAAATCAAAGATTATCCCAAGACATATTATAATGAAATTCTCAAAAGTTAAAGACAAAGAGAAATCATTTAGTAAGAGAAAAGAGTCTCTTCACATATGAGGGCACCCCAATAAGTCTATCAATGGACTTCTCAGAGGAAATTTTATAGACCAGGAGGCACTGAGATTATATATTCAAAATGCTGAAAGAAAAAATAACTATGAAACAATATTACAAAAAACTGTCCTTCAGAAGTAAGAAAGAGATAAAGACATTACCAGGCCAAAAAAAAAATGTGAGAATTCATCACCATAAGACCTACCTTACTACAATAAATGCTAAAGGAGGTTCTTCAAGTTGAAACAAAAAGACAAAAACCAGCAACATGTAAATGTATGAAAGTATATATACACAGGTATACACAGGTAAAGATAGATATATAGTCAAATTCAGGATGCTCTAATATAGTAGTGGTTGTATTTAATCTCTTTTAACTCTACTATTAAATTTAAAAGACAAACATAATAGAAATAACTATAGCTACAATAATTTATTAATGTAGACACAATATAAAAGGATATAAAGTGTGGTCAATCACATAAAATTATTGTTTGAGAAAAGTAAAGTATAATTTTTGTATGTGATTGAAGTTATCACTTTAAAATAGAATGTTATAATGATAAGATTTTTATATAAGGTTCATGGTAACCACAAAAAACAAACCTCTAGTCAGTGCACAAAACATGATGAAAAAGAAATCAAATACCTAATGCATGCGGGGCTTAAAACCTAGATGATGGATTGATAGGTGGAGCAAACCACCATGGCACATATATACCTATGTAACAAACCTGCATGTGCTGCACATGTATCCCAGGACTTAAAGAAGAAGAAAAAAAAAATAACAAAGCATACCACTAGAGAAAATCAACCAATCACAAAGTAAATCAGAAAGAGAGGAAAAAAGGAATTAAGGAACTACAAAACAGTTAGAAAACAATTGAAAATAATATCAATAGTAAATTCTTACCTATCAATAATTTCTTTAAATGTAAATGGATTAACTGCTCTAGTCAAAAGACACAGAGTGGCTGAATGGATAATAAAAAATAAGATCAAACAATATGATTCCTGCTGGGGACTCACTTTAGCCTTAAGAAGACATACTGACTGCAAGTGAAGAGAAAGAAAAAATATTCCAC
The DNA here is from genome assembly GCF_028878055.3 of Symphalangus syndactylus. NCBI lineage: Eukaryota > Metazoa > Chordata > Mammalia > Primates > Hylobatidae > Symphalangus > Symphalangus syndactylus. The sequence goes on from NC_072436.2 coordinate 99,770,691, forward strand.
GCAAATGTAAACAAAGAGAGAATGGGTGTAGCAATACTTATATCAGAAAAAATAGACTTTGAATCAAATCTGTCACAAGAGATAAAGTCATTATATAATGATAACAGGGTCAATTCATCAAAAGAATATAACAATGTTAAACATATATCCACTCAACATTGAAGTACCTAAATATATAAAGAAATATTAACAACTAAAAGGAGAAATAGATAGCAATACAACAATAGTGTGGGACTTCAGTACTCCACTTTCAGCAATGAACAGATCATCCAGACAGAATCAATGAGGAAACAGTGGACCTGAATACCACTAGAGATCAATGTGTCTAACAGACATATACAGAACTTTCCACCGACCAGCAACAGATTACACCTTCTACTCAAGTGCACATAGAAAATTCTACAAGATATACTATATTTTAGACCACAGAATAAATCTTAACCAATTACAGAAGATTGAAATAATATTAATTATCTTTAATCACTACAATAGTATGAAACTGGAAATCAATAACAGAAGGAATTTTGGAAAATTCACACATATGTGGAAATTAAACAACGCAGTTCTAAACAAGCAAGTCAAAAGAGAATTCAAAAGTGAGATATATGTGTTAGAAATATATATATATATATATATATATATTTTTTTTTTTTTTTGTGATGGAGTCTGAATGCAGTGGCACAATCTTGGCTCACTACAACCTCTGCCTCCTAGGTTCAAGCAATTCTCCTGCCTCAGCCTCTTGAGTAGCTGGGATTACTGGCGTGTGCCACCATGCTCACCTGATTTTTGTATTTTTAGTAGAGACGGGATTTCGCCATGTTTACCAGGCTGGTTTTGAACTCCTGACCTCAAGTGATCTGCTCACCTCAGCCTCCCAAAGTGCTGGGATTACAGGTATGAGCTACTGTGCCTGGCCTAAAAAAATATTTTTACACAAGTGGAAATGGAAACACAACACACCAAAACTTATGAGATGCTGTAAAAGCAGTTCTAAAAGGAAAATTTATAGCAATAAATTCCTACTTAAGAAAAAAATTCAAAAACACAAATACATAACTTTATACCTCAAGGAACTAGAAAAAGAAGAACAAACTAAACCCAAAGTTAGCAGAACAAAGGAAATAATAAAGACTTTGAGCAGAAAGGAATAAACTAGAGACTAGAAAGGCAGTCGAAATGATCAATGAAACTGAGTTGGTTTTTAAAAAGACAAATGAAATCAACACACTTTTAGAAAAATTCACCAAGAAAATAAGGGAAAGGACTCAAATAAATTAAAGAGGATACATTATAGCTCATAACATAGAAATGCAAAGGATTATAAAAGACCACCATGAACAATCATACACCAACAAATTGGCTAACCTAGAAGAAATGAATAAATTCCCAGAAACATAAAACCTACCAAGACTAAATCATGAAGAAATAGAAAACCTAAGCAGACTGATAATGAATAAGGAAACTAAACTTAAAACAAAAATCCTAAGAAAAGCTCAAGACCAGATGGCTTTATAGATGAATTATACCAAGCATTTAAAGAACTAACACCAATACCTCTCAAACTTCCAAGAGATTAAATAAGAGAGAACTCGTTTTATGAAGCTAGCATTACCCTCACAGCAAAGCCAGATAAGGACACCAGAAGAAAAGAAAAATACAGGCCAATTTCCCCGATGAGCATAGATGCAAAATTTCTAAACAAAATGCTAGCAAATTGCATTAAAAGAATCATACACCATGATCAAGTAGGATTTATCCCTGAAATACAAGATTGATTCAACATACATAAATTAATCAATGTAATGACTTGCATCAACAGAATGAAGAATAAAAATCATATGATTATTTCAGTAGATGCAGAAAAGCATCTGACATGGTGTTTAGCCATTTATCTATCGACGAACATTTGGGTTGTTTCCACCTTCCAGTTATTATAAGTAATACTGCAATGAGCATTCACAAACAGGTACCTGTTTGAGTACCTGTCTTAAATTCTTTGGGGTATAGTATATCTAAAAGTAGAATTTATGAGTCATATGGAAATTCTGTGTTTAACTTTTTGAGGAACTGCCAAACTGTTTTGCATAGCAGGTACGCCATTTTACATGTATGAGGATTTCAATTTCTCCACACCTTCACCAACACTTGTATTCCATTTTAAAAATTATAGCCATCTGATATGGTTTGGCTGTGTCCTCACCCAAATCTCATCTTGAATTGTAGCTCCCATAATCCCCACGTGTCATGGGAGGGACCTGGTGGGAGGTAGTTGAATCATGGGGGCGGATTTTTTCCCACTCATTCTGCTCTTGTGATAGTGAATAAGTCTTACTGAGATCTGATGGTTTTATAAAGGGCAGTTCCCCTGCACATGCTCTGTTGCCTGCCACCATGTAAGACAGGCCTTTGCTCCTCCTTCGGCTATTGCCATGACTGTGAGGTCTCCCTAGCCGTGTGGAAATATGAGTCCATGAAACCTCTTTTTCTTTATAAAATCTCTAGTCTCAGGCATTTCTTCATAGCAGTATGAAAATGGACTAATACGCCATCTTAATAGGTGTGAAAGTAGTGCCTCTTCTCATCTTTTCATATATTTGCCATCTGTATATCTCCTTTAATGAGGTGTCTGTTAAGTCCTTTGGCCTATTTTTTAGTCAGGTTGTCCATTTTCTTTCTTTTATTTTCTCTTTTCTTTTCTTTTCTTAACTTTTCTTTTCTTCTCTTTACTTTTCTTTTCTTTCTTTTTTTTGAGATGGAGTCTCACTATGTCACCCAGGCTGGAGTGCAGTGATGCAATCTTGGCTCACTGCAACCTCCGCCTCCCAGGTTCAAGCAATTCTCCTGCCTCAGCCTCCTGAGTAGCTAGGGTTACAGGAGTGGGCAACCATGTCTGGCTAATTTTTGTGTTTTTAGTAGAGATGAGGTTTTGCCATGTTGGCTAGGCTGGTCTTGTACTCCTGACCTCAAGTGATGCTCCTGCCTTGGCCTCCCAAAATGCATTTTCTTATTTTCTCGTGTATGGTTTTGAGTTATTTTCTTTGTAGGTTCCATTGAGATTACGATTCATATTCTAAAATTTTAAAAATTTAATTAGAATAACATATAAAACTCTGGTTCTACACAGTTATTTCCCTTCATTTTATGTTGCTGTGCAAAATACATTTTTGTATACTGTACTTAATAACATAAATATATAATTACTTTTATGCATTTGTCTATTAAATCATGTGGAAATAAAAGTAGAGTTTCAAACCAAAAATTCAGTAATACTGGCTTTTGTACTTACCCTAGTTACTTTTACAAAAGACTGTCAGTTACTGTCTAATAGCTTTCATTTCAAACTGAAGGACTCTAGGATGCTTGTAAGGATCCGTCTATTTATAACAAATTCTCTTAGCTTTTGTTTATTTGGAAATTTATTAATTTCTTATTTTTAAAGTATAATTTTTACTGGATTTTACTAGATAAAGTATTCTTGGCTTAGAGTTATTTTCCTTTCAGTATTTTAAGTATATCATCCCACTGTTTCTGGCTCAACGATTTCCGTTGAGTAATTGGCAGTTAATCATAGTGAGGATCCTAATGATAAGTAGTTCTTCCCTTGCTGCTTTCCCATGATGAGTAGTTTTCCCTTGCTGCTTTTAACATTCTCTTTGTCTTTTGACAGTTTAATTATAAGATGTCTTGGTGTGGATCTCTTTGAGTGTTTCCTACTTAGAGTTTGTTGAGCTTTTTGGATATGAAGATGTAGTCAAATTTTGGAAGTTTGTCTCATTTTTCCTTCAACTATTCTTTTCATCTCGTTCTCCCTCTCTTCCTTTGGAAGTTCCATAATGTAACTGTCAATCCATTTGATGGTACCGACAAGTAATTTTGCTCTCTCTAATTACTTTTTCTTTCTGTTTCTCATATTAGATAATTTCAATCGTCTCATTTAAAGTTCGTGAATTCTGTCTTCTCCCTGTTGAAATTTGCTGTTGATTCTCGGTAATAAATTTAGTTTTTGTGTTTGTTAGCTCCAGAACTTTTGTTTGGTTCATTTTATAATTTCTATCTTTTCTTGAGATTCTAATTTTGTTCATATATTCTTTCCTGATTTCTTAGATTCTTTGTTCATGATTTCCTTTAGTTTATGTTTATTTCTATTTGAGATAGGGTCTGGCTCTGTCTCTCAGGCTGGAGTGCAGTGACACAAACTCAGCTCACTGCAACCTCCAGGTTTTGGGCTCAAGCCATCCACCCACCTCAGCCTCCCAAGTAGCTGGGACTACAGGCACATGCCACCACACTCAGGTAATTTTTGTATCTTTTATAGAGATGGGGTTTTGCCATATTGCCCAGGCGGGTCTTGAACTCCTGAGCTGATCCAACCACCTCAGCCTCCCAAAGTGCTTATATTAAAGGTGTGAGCCACCATGCCCAGTTCTTCTTTAGCTTTTAAAACACATTTAAGACAGTTGTTTTAGAGTCTTTGCTATGTACACTATCTAGAATTCCTCAAGGATGTTTTCTATCAATTAATTTAGTTGTTTTGGATGGGCATACTTTCCTGTGTGTGGTGTTTTTGTTGTTGTTATTCTTTTTTTTTGTATGCCTCATGATTATTTGTTTAAAAAAACAAAACAGAACTGGACATTTGAATAATATAATGGTGTAACTCTAGAAATTAGATTCTCACTCTTCCTTGAAGTTTGCTGGGTTTTGATTGGTAAAATCTGTATCTGTCCATTTGTTTAGTGACCTTTGAAAACAATTTTTGCCAAGCCGGTGTTCCTCATTGAGTGTGATCACTGAAGTTTCTGATTATTTATCTTGTGTTTAGCCAGTGTTTTGACAGAGATCTCCTTGAGTGCCAATAGTTACAAAACAAAAACAAAAAACCAAACCTTTTCCAGTCTATGTAGATTAGCTCTCTGCAGGGGCACTTCTTCCACAGTTATCCGAGCTTGTACTGGGCCTTTATGTTAACCAGAAGTGAAAGTTTACAATCTTCTCAGTTCTTCCCTAAGTGTGCATCTTGTTTTAGGCGTGCAAATGTCTGTCTAAATACTCCAGTGTAGGTAGGTGCTTTTGTCTGTCCTAGTTTTCCAGAGAAATTCTCTACAGCTTTTCATTCCAGGATTTAGGTAATCAATTGCATGTCTCAACTGTAATATTATTTTCCTCTAGGTGAATGTAGGTTGTTGCTATCCTTATAGTATTTTAGGACAATGTCTGCTGCTGCTATTCCAACCTGACTGCAGTCTGTGTTCAGTGAAATAGAAAGAACACTTGGGATCAGTTCTTCAGATAGTCTTCAGATGGTTAAAACAGACAAACATTTGTGAATAAAATTGGCTCAGCAGGAGCCAAAGTCCCACACTGGGGACATTGACTGTTGACTGCAAAGTGGGCACTGTGCTGGGAAGGGTGTAGAATAGGGGGGTGTTGAAAATGCCACAAAACTTTCCTATCATTTTTTAAATTTCCTTTTTCTTGCTTTTGTGTTTACTTGGTCGCTCTAAACTTTTGACTGTTTTTGCAAGGTCTGACAACGTTGTTTCTGTTTGTTTTTGCTATTTAAAAAAAATGTTTCCGTGGAGGAACAGAAGCTTAGAACTACCAACTTTTTCATTTTGCTGATGTTACTCCTCCATTAATGGCCATTTAATACATGGAGACTCTGAAATGTCACCTCTTTTATTTTTGACATTATTAATTCTCTGTCTCTGTCATTGATCAGTCTAACTAGAGATTTATTGATATTATTGATCTTCTCAAAGACTCAGCTTTTGGTTTCACCGATTTTCTTCTCAAACATTCAGATTTGTTTTCACCAATTTTCTCAATATTTTATTTCATTGATTTCTGCACTGATATTTAATTTTTCCTTTCTTCTACTTATGTTGATTCTAATTTGTTCTTCTGTTTTGGGTTTTTAAATAGAACTCAGCTGAAGCTGAGTTCATTGTTTTCAATGAATCTTTCTTTTCTAATACAGAAATACTTTGATATAATTTCTCCTTTAGTACTGCTTTAGCAGAATTTCATAAATTTGATGTCTCCTGTAATTTTAATTCAGTTGAAAACATACTCCAATTTCTCTTTCATTTATTATTTTATCTATATAAAATGTTTTATTTAGTTTGCAAATACTTTTGAATTTTCAGAGATCTTCCTGTTATTTATGTCTAAATGTATTCCATTATGGTCAGAGTGTACTTTATATGACTTGATTCCTTTTAAATTTATTGAGATTTGTGTAGTGGTCCCAAATATAGTCTATCTTGATAAATCTTGTGTGTACATCTGAAAAACATGTGTTTTCTGCTGTTTGTGTTAGAGTGTTCGTAGTATACCTATTTAACTTATTATAATCAACCTTCAAGTCATGTTACATCACTTAGTATATTGTAAGAATCTTCAAAAACTATACTTTCATATCTTTTCTTCTATCCTTTGGGCTGTTGTTACAGATTTTACTTTTGTTTATGTTATAAACCTTTAATAATAAACACATTGTTACTATTTTTGTCTAAATTGCCAATTTATCTTTTAGCAAATATTTAAATATTTTAACAATATTTAAATAATATGGAAATATCTATTATATTTACTCACATATTAATCTGTTTTACTGTTCTTTTTTTCATTTTCAAAGCATTTTTTGTAACTTTTTTTTTTTATTTTACTTTAAGTTCTGGGATACATGTGCTGAATGTGCAGGTTTGTTACATAGGCCGTACATGTGCCATGGTGGTTTACTGCACCTATCAACCTGTCATCTAGGTTTTAAGTTCTGCATGCATTAGCTATTTGTCCTAATGCTCTCTCTCCCCTTTCCCCCCACCCCCTCACAGGCCCCTGTGTGTGATGTTACCGTCCCTATATCCATGTGTTCTTCCTGTTCGGCTCCCCTTTATGAATGAGAACATGTGGTGTTTGGTTTCTGTGTTACTTTGCTGAGGATGATGATTTCAAGCTTCATCCATGTCCCTGCAAAGGACATGAACTCATTCTTTTTTATGGCTGTATAGTAGTCTATGGTGTATATGTGTCACATTTTCTTTATCCAGTCTATAATTGATGGGCATTTGGGTTGGTTCCAAGTCTTTGCTATTGTAAATAGTGCTGCAATAAACATATGGGTGCATGCGTCTTTATAGTAGAATGATTTATAATTCTTTGGGTATATACACAGTAGTGGGATTGCTGGGTCAAATGGTATTTCTGGCTCTAAATCCTTGAGGAACCACCACTCTGTCTTCCACAGTGGTTGAACAAATTGACACTGCCACCAACAGTGTAAAAGCATTCCTATTTCTCCTCATTCTCGACAGCATCTGTTGTTTCCAGACTTTTTAATGATTGCCTAACTGGTGTAAGATGGTATCTCATTATGGTTTTGATTTGCATTTCTCTAATGACCAGCGATGACGAGCTTTTTTCAATATGTTTGTTGGCCACATAAGTGTCTTCTTTTGAAAAGTGTCTGTCCATATCCCTTGCCTACTTTTTGATGGGGTTGTTTGTTTTTCTTGTAAATTTGTTTAAGTTCCTTGTAGATTTTGGATATTACACCTTTGTCAGATGGATAGATTGCAAACATTTTCTCTCATTTTGTAGGTTGCCTGTTAACTCTGATGATATTTTCTTTTGCTGAGCAGTTCTTTATAACCTCGTATAAATCCACTTTTCCATCTGATATGTTTCCTTTTTCTTGAAAGACTTCCTTTAACACTTATTTAATGTATATCTGCTTATGACAACTGTTTGCAGCTTTTGCATGTGTTTTCTTTAATTTTTATTATTTTATAGTTTTGTAATTAATATATCATAGTTGCACATATTTTAGCGGTACATGTGATATTTCAATACATATATATCATATTTAATGATCAAGTCAGGGTAATTGAGATTTCTATCATATTGAACATTGATTTTTTTTCTTTGTGGTGGAAATACTACAATTCTTCTCTCCTAGCTATTTTGGAATGCACACTAATTTATTGTTAACTATAATTTCCCTACTGTAGTATCAAATACTAGAACATATTCCTTCTATTTAACTGTATTTGTATACCCCCCCACCCAACTCTGTTTATTCCCCACCGACCCCTTCCCTTGCCATCATTCTACTCTCTACCTCCATGAGGTTCACTTTGTAATTTTCACATACAAGTGAGAACATTTTATGTTTATTTTACTGTGCCTGGGTTAATTTACTTAACATGATGACTTTCAGTTTCATTCATGTTGCTGCAAATGACAGGATTTCATTTTTATGATTGAATATTTTATTCTGTATATATTCCATGTTTTTTTATTCATTCGTCCGTTGATGGACACCTAGGTTGATTCCAAATCTTGGCTATTATGAATAGTGCTGTGATAATCATGGGAGTGCAGACACTGCTTCCATATACTGATTTCCTCTTTCTGGATATATAGCGAGCAGTGGTATAGCTGAATCATATGGTGTTTCTATTTTTAGTTTTTTTAGGAACCTCTGTGCTGATTTCCATATGGCTGTATTACTTTATATTCTCATCAACAGTGTACAAGTGTTCCCTTTTCTATGCATCCATTTTTGTGGTCTTTTAAATAACAGCAGTTCTAACTGGGTTGAGATGCTATCTCACTGTGGTTTTGATTTATATTTCTTGATGATTAGTGATGCTGAACATTTTTTTCTTATACCTGTTTGCCATTAGTATGTCTTCTTTTGAGAAATATCTGTTCAGTTATTTTGCCAATTATTAAATTGGATTATTCTTTTTAAAGCTATTCAATTGATTGAGTTTGTGTATATTCTGGTGATTAATCTATATGTGGGGCCACAAAACAATCCTCACACAAATTCAAGAAACGTTGAAATTACATAAAGTATTTTTTCTGGTGACAATAAAATAAAACTAGAAATAAATCAAAAGAGGAACTTTGGATACTGTACAACTACCTGGAAATTCAATAACATGCTCCTCAATGACAAATGGGTCAAAAAAGAAATTAAGAAGAAAATTGAAATATTTCCTGAAACAAATAAAAATGGAAACAAAACATACTGGAACCTATAAGATACAGCAAAAGTAATACTAAGAGGGAGGTTTAAAGCAATAAATATCTATATTAAAAGATAGATTCCAAATAACCAACTAAATGAGGCACCTCAAGGAACTGAAAAAGCAAGAACAAACCAAACCCCAAATTGGTAGAAAGACAGACATAATAAAGGTCAGAACAGAAATATATGAAATTAATACTAGAAAAATAAAACATTAACAAAATTGACAAATCTTTGACTAGACTATCTAACAAAAACAAATGTATAAAAAAGAGATGAAAAAGGAAGTATTACAACTCATAGCATAGAAATACAAAGGATCATTAGAGACTATTATGAACAACTATATGCCAGCAAAATGGAAACCTAGAAGAAATGCATGAATTCCTGAACACATACAACATACCAAGGTTGAACCATGAAGAAATAGAATACGTGAATAGACAAATAATGAGTAATTAGATTGAAGTCATAATAGAAGGCTCAGGACCTGATTAATTCACTGCTGAATTCTACCAAACTATAAAGAAGAACTAACAGGAAATCTACTCAAACTATTTCAAAAAATTGAAGAGGAGGGAATACTTATGAAATAATTCTATGAGACTGGCATTACCTTTGTTACAAAACTAGCAAGGACTCAACAAAATAACAACTACAGGCCTATATTCCAGGTGAAAATAAATTAAAACAATTTTGAACAGAATATTAGCAAACAGAATTCAAAAATACATTAAAAAGATTATCCACCACGATCAAGTGGGAGTCATCCTAAGGATGCAAAAACAGTTTAACATACACAAATCAATAAATGTGATTTATCACATCAGCAGAATCAAGGACAAAAATTACATGATTATTTCAATGGATGGTGAAAAAGCATTCAATAAAATTCAACATCCCTTCATTATGAAGTCTCAACAAATTGTGAATAGAAGAAACATACCTCAACACAATAAAGGCCATATATAGTATGACAAGACCACAGCGAATAGATAATATACTAAATGGGAAAAATTGAAAGCCTTTCCACTAAGATGTAGAAGAAAACAAGTATACTCACTTTCACCGCTTTTATTCAATATGGTATGGGAATGTCTAGCCAGAGCAACTAGGCAAGAGAAAAATATAAAGGGCATCCAAATTGGAAAAGAAGTATTCAAATTAGCTTTCTATGCAGAAGACATGATTTTATATTTAAAAATCCCTAAAGAGTCCACCAAAAAATTTTTACAGTTGATAAAAGAATGTCATAAAGTTGCAGGATACATTGTCAGCATATAAAATTAGTGTGTTTCTATACACTAACAGCAATCAATCTGAAAAATAAATCAGGAAAGCAATCCCATTTAAAATAGCTACAAAACAATTTATACAAAGGAACAAATTTAATCAAAGAAGTGAAAGATCTCTACAAGGAAAACTATAAAACATTGATGAAATAAATTGAAGAGGACACCAAAAAACGGAAAAATATTTCATTCTCATTGATAGGTTTAATATTTTTTAAATGTCTATGCCACTTAAAGCAATCTACAGGTTCCCTATCAAAATACCAACGACATTTTCAGAGAAATAAGAAAAATGATCCTAAAATTAGTATGGCACCACAAAAGACCCTAAATAGCTAAAGCAATCTTGAGGAAAAAGAAAAAAGCTGGAGGCATCACACTAACAGATTTCCGATTTTACTACAAAGTTATAGTAACCGAACAATATGGTACTGGCAACAAGCAAATACACAGAACAGTGGAAAAGAATAGAGAAACAAGATATAAATTCATGCACTTACAGCCAACTCATTTTTGACAAAGTCATCAAAAATATACATTGGGGAAAGAACAGTCTTAAATCAATGGTACTAGGAAAACTGTATATCCATGCAGAAGAATGAAGCTAGGCCCCATCTTTTACCATATACAAAAATCAACTCAAAATGGATTAAAGACTTACACATAAGACATAAAACTATGAAACTTCTAGAAGAAAATATTGTGGAATTGCTACAGGACGTTGATCTGGGCCAAGAGTTTTTAGGCAAGACCACAAAAGCACAGACAACAAAACCAAAAATAAAATAGGCAAATGGGATTACATCAAGCTAAAAAGCTTTTGCACAGCAATTGAAACAATTAACAAAGTGAAGAGACAACATACAGAATTACAGGAAATATTTGTATGTCTTAAAATACCCCTACCTCATGTTAATTTTTGGAAGATATTTTTGCTGGTTATAGAATTCCAGGTGGACAGGGTTTTTCTTTAAATTCATGTCAGCACTTTAATGATACTGCTGTTTTATCTCTTGCATTGTTTCTGATAAGAAATCTGCTGTCATCCTTACTTTTGATCCAGTGTACACCATACACGTACCCTTGCACACCTCTTGATGTTAAATTTTTCCCTTTACCATTGATTTTAGGCAATTTGATTATGATATTCCTTGGTGTAGTTTTCTTCATATTTCTTGGACTGAGCTTCTTATATCTTTGGTTTGGGATTTCATTAAATTTTTTAAGTTCTGAGATATTTTTCTGTCTGCCTCATTAGATATGAAATATTAATATTTAATATTAAAAAATTTTTATGTCTCTGACTCATCCTCTCCTCTCCTATGGGGCCTCCAAATACATCTTCATTAGGCTGCTCCAGTTTTAATGTTTTAACTATTCTCACCTCTATATAACTTTTCTGTATGGAATCACATGAATGCTGCTTCTGTTCCATGAATATGTAGCTACTTGAAATTGTCTGCAGCTCCTTGATGACAGATTCTTTTCTTATTAAAAAAAAAAAAAGTTTCTGTCTCTCATTTTGGTTCATTTCTGTGGCTGTGCATTCAAGTTCATTAACTTTTCTACTGCAATACCTAATCTTCCATTAATCCCATCAAGTTTTTTTGTTTTTGAGATGGAGTCTCACTCTGTTGCCCAGGCTGGAGTGCAGTGGTATGATCTCAGCTCAACACAACCTCTGCCTCCCACGTTCAAGCTATTCTCCTGCCTCAGCCTCCCGAGTAGCTGGAACTAAAGGCTCACGCCACCATGCCCGGCTAATTTTTGTATTTTTAGTAGAGACAGGATTTAACTATGTTGGCCAGGCTAGTCTCAAACTCCTGACCTCATGATCCACCTGCCTTGGCATCCCAAAGTGCTGGGATTACAGGCATGAGCTACCACTCCCAGCCCCATAAAATATTTTTTTATCTCATGTGTTGTAGTTTTCATCTTGAGAAGTTTGATCTTTGTGAGATTTAAAATATTTCTATACTTATCTATTGATCAAGTGAAATAGAATTATAGTAACTTTTATTTTAAAGTTTTTGGTCTGACAATGCTAACATCTTTGCTAAACCTGAGTTGCTTTAATTAAATACTTTTTTTCTTTTTCATTATCAGTTAATGTTTTCTCCACCTTTGCAGGCCTGCTAATTTCTTTGATGCCTGATATTGTTATATTAACTTGTGAGTGCTAGATATTTTTGTATTCATATTTGAACTTTCTTCTGGGGCTCAGTTATGTTACTTTAAGAAAGTTTGATCCTTTTGAATCTTGATTTAAAATTTGTTAGATGGGAACAGAGCTGTCTTACTCTAGGACAGGGTTGTTCAACTTCAGCCTTATTGACATTTGGAGTTGGATAATTTTTTAGCATAGATCATTGTCCTGTGCAAATAGGATGTTTGGCATGATTCCTAGATCTACTTGTCTAATGCCAATAGCACCCTCCACCTTCAGTTTGACAAGCAAACATTTTTCTACACATTTCTAAATGTTCCATGGGGTTCAAAATCACCTCTGGTTGAGAATCACTGGTTCAGAACTAATTACTGCATACTCCTGAGGCAAGACCATTCTGAATACTCTACCTGGTCTCCCTGAATTACATGTTTTTTTCTTCTGGCTGGTGGGAATGTTCTCGAATTTGTGAAGTGTTAGCCACTCCTCTCCCTATCCTTTGAGATGGTTATTTCCTCAGCTTTTTCAGGTTGTTTCTTTACATCCATGTGCCAATCACTATTATGCCAAATGCTTGTGGGGGCCCTGTCTCCTCTCCAGCATTTTTTCTTGCAAATTCTAGCTGCTTGGTCTCCTCTTATTCTCAGTTCTGTCTCTTCAAGTCACAGTATCTGAGAGGTACCCTTTCTCTGTACTGCAGCCCAGAAATTCTCTCAAAGCAGAAAGTGTGCATCTTTGTAAGCCTTACCTTGCTCATTTCCCGACATCTCTCAGGGATCACTGTGCTTCATTATGTAATGGTCAGTGTCTCAAGACAACTGTTTTGCATATTTTGTCAAAATTTTTTATTAATTCAGGGAAGAAAATAAATCTTATCACTTTACTCCATCTTGATTTGAAATGATAGTATCCAATGCATATTCCTTAACCATTGTCAAACCATTCTTTTATATAGTTTCCTCACTTACATTTCTCTCTTATCATTCAACAACCTTCTTTTTTCTCTGTTCTTCCTTATGAATTGATATTTTTATGATACTATCTGGAGGGACAGGTAATAGATAATATCTGAAGAATCAGGATATATATTTGACAGTTATCAGCATATAGCCTGAATTAAAGCTGTGGGACTGTATAAGATTAGCCTATATAAAAACTAAAGAAGGAGAAAAGAAAATGACTAAGAATTGATTCTTGTATATGTGATGTTTGAATTAATGTGTTCCATAGAAATAATTTAACATATATTTGCATGCAAGATGAATTCGGTTGTATATGCTTATCTCCATTTTAAGACTGACTAAACCTTGAGTACCAGGACTATGGCTTCTTTGCCATCTGTTATCTCAGTATAAAGTGAGTAGTTAATGAGGAAATTGATGATGAGTGGTGAATGCAGCATAGAAGAGAAAGGGTAAGGATGAACAAAGAAGTTGGAAAGATGCTGCCCTATGTTGTATTTATCATCTGATTCTGCAATGATTTGAAATAATTACAATCCTAGTCAGCCAGAAAAAAAAAGATAATTATTTTGCTTTACCTTTGGCAAGAAATAGAGTTTAATTCTCAATCACCAGAACAAATGTTTAGATGGAGTTTTAATTGGTTATGCATCTTCAAAAAGGCTACCATCTGTATATGTTTAAGGCTACCATCTGTGTATGTTTTCTATAACCAACACAAATGTCTACAGTGATATGGAACAATACACTTGAACTTTATGGAATGTGGCTATCTGGATAGTTTTATGGTTATTTGGATTAAATAGTAAAACTGAAAACAAATTTACTTGACTTTGTTATGTATGCTTCTGTGATTGTAAAGTAAAATGTACACATCAATATGAAAATTCTTTTTTTCTTTATTTCTTCTAAAAAAATGGGATACATATGCATAATGTGCAGGTTTGTTACATAGGTATATGTGTGCCATGGTGGTTTGCTGTACCTATTGACCCATCCTCTAAGTTCCCTCCCCTCATCTCCCATCCCCAACAGACCCTGGTGTGTGTTGTTCCCCTCTCTGTGCCCACGTGTTCTCAATGTTCAACTCCCACTTACGAGTGAGAACAAGTGGTGTTTGGTTTTCTGTTCCTGTGTTAGTTTGCTGAGGATGGTGGCTTCCAGCTTCATCCATGTCCTTGAAAAAGACTTGATCTCATTCTTTTTATGGCTGCATAGAATTTCATGGTGTATATGTACCACATTTTTTTAAATCCAGTCTATCACTGATAGGCATTTAGGTTGGTTCCATGTCTTTGCTATTGTAAATAGTGCTGCAATAAACATATGTGTGCATGTATCTTTATTGTAGAATGATTTATATTCCTTTGTGTATATAGCCAGTAATGGGATTGCTGGGTCAAATGGTATTTCTGGTTCTAGATCCTTGAGGAATCATGAGGAATCACGACACTGTCTTCTACAATGGTTGAACTAATTCACATTCCCACCAACAGTGTAAAAGTGTTCCTATTTCTCCATAGCCTTGCCAGCATCTATTGTTTCCTGACTGTTTAATAATCTATTCTGACAGGCATGGGATGATATCTCATTGTGGTTTGGATATGCATTTCTTTGATGATTGGTGATGGTGAGTTTTTTTACTTATGTTTGTTGGCTGCATAAATGTCTTCTTTTGAGAAGTGTCTGTTCATATTTTTTGCCCACTTTTTGATGGGGTTGCTTGTTTTTTTCTTGTAAATATGTTTAAGTTTCTTGTAAATTCTGGATATTAGACCTTTCTCTGATGGGTAGTTTGCAAAAATTTTCTCCCATTCTGTAGGTTGCCTGTTCACTCTGATGGTAGTTTCTTTTGCTGTACAGAAGCTCTTTAGTTTAATTAGATCCCATTTGTCAATTTTGGCTTATGTTGCAATTGCTTTTGACATTTTGTCATGAAGTCTTTGTCCATGCCTATGTCCTGAATGGTACTGCCTAGGTTTTCTTCTAGGGTTTTTATGGTCTTGGGTTTTACATTTAACTCTTTAATCCATCTTGAGTTAATTTTTGTATAAGGTGTAAGGAAGGGGTCCAGTTTCAGTTTTCTGCATATGACTAGCCAGTTTTTCCAGCACCATTTACTGAATAGGGAATCCTTTCCCCATTGCTTGTTCTTGTCAGGTTTATCGAAGATCAGATGGTTGTAGATATGTGGTGTTATTTCTGAGGTCTCTGTTCTGCTCCATTGGTCTGTATGTCTGTTTTGGTACCAGTGCCATGCCGTTTTTGTTACTGTAGCCTTGTAATATAAAGTCAGGTAGCATGATGCCTCTAGCTTTGTTATTTTTGCTTAGGATTGTCTTGGCTATATAGGGTCTTCTTTGATTCCATATGACATTTAAAATAGTTTTTCTAATTCTGTGAAGAATGTCAATGGTAGTTTGATGGGAATAGCATTGAATCTGTAAATTACTTTGGGCAGTATGGCCATGTTCATGATATTGATTCTTCCTATCCATGAGCATGGAATGTTTTTCCATTTGTTTGTGTCCTTTCTTATTTCCTTGAGCAGTGGTTTATAGTTCTCCTTAAAGAGGTCCTTCACATCCCTTGTAAGCTGTATTCCTAGGTATTTTATTCTCTTTGTAGCAATTGTGAATGGAAGTTCATTCATGATTTGGCTCTCTGCTTGCCTATTGTTGGTGTAAAGGAATGCTTGTGATTTTACACATTGATTTTGTATCCTGAGACTTTTCTGAAGTTGTTTATCAGTTCAGGAAGTTTTTGGGCTGAGATGATGGCATTTTCTAAATATAAAATCATGTCATCTGCAAACAGACACAACTTGACTTCCTGTCTTCCTATTTGAATATGCTGTATATTTTTCTCTTGCCTGATTGCCCTGGCTAGAACTTCCAATACTACGTTGAATAGGAGTGGTGAGAGAGGGCATCCTTATCTTGCCTGTGTTTTCAAAGGGATTGCTTCCAGCATTTGCTCATTCAATATGATACTGGCTGTGGTTTTGTCATAAATACCTCTTATTATTTTGAGATATGTTCCATCTATAACTAGTTTACTGAACGTTTTTAAGATGAAGTCATGTTGAATTTTATCAAAGGCTTTTTCTACATCTATTGAGATAATCAAGTGATTTTTGTCTTTGGTTCTGTTTATGTGGTGGATTACGTTGGTTGATTTCTGTATATTGAACCAGTCTTGCATCCTAAGGTCAAGATGGCCAACTAGAAGCAGTGGCGTTCCAAGGCTCCCTTCCAAAAAAAAAAAAACACACAGTAGGCATGTGAATCCTTCACTGGCAACCAAGGTATCCAGGTTCTCTCATCAAAATTGACTAGAAGCCTGGTGGGACCCATGGAGAGAAAGAAGAGCAGTGTGGTCCTGCAGCCCACTTGAGAGCCACGTGGGTCATTCTAGTTAGAAATTCCTCTTCTCAAGGAAAACCTTTTATCAAAAGTTAGCAAAATCATTTATCAAGGTTGTTGGCTTCTTTGCATTGGATTAGAACATATTCCTTTAGCTCATCATAGTTTTTTATTACCCATCTTCTGCAGCCGACTTCTGTCAATTTGTCCATCTGATTCTCTGTCCATTTCTGTGTCCTTGATGGAGAGATTTTTTTTTTTTTTTTTTTTTTTTTTTGAGACGGAGTCTCGCTCTGTCGCCCAGGCTGGAGTGCAGTGGTGCAATCTCGGCTCACTGCAAGCTCTGCCTCCCGGGTTCACGCCATTCTCCTGCCTCAGCCTCTCTGAGTAGCTGGGACTACAGGCGCCCGCCACCACGCCCGGCTAATTTTTTGTATTTTTAGTAAAGACGGGGTTTCACCGTGGTCTCGATCTCCTGACCTCGTGATCCGCCCACCTCGGCCTCCCAAAGTGCTGGGATTACAAGCGTGAGCCACCGCTCCCAGATTGATGGAGAGATGTTACAATCATTTGGAGGAGAAGAGGCACTCTGGCCTTTTGGGTTTTCACCATTTTTTCATTGATTCTTTCTCTTCTCGTGAGTTTGTCTAGTTTTGGTCTTTGAGGCTGCTGACCCTTGAGTGGAGTTTTTGTGGGGCCTTTTGTTGGTGGTGGTGGTGATGCTGTTGTTGTCACTTTCAGCTTGTTTGTTTGTTTGTTTTTTTCAATAGTCAGGTTCTTCTTCTATAGGGCTATTGCAGTTTGCTGGGGTTCACTTCAGCCCCTGTTCATCTGACTTGCTCCTGTGCCTAGAGATGTCACTCAAGGAGGCTAGAGAACAGCAAAGATGGGTGCCTTTTCCTTCTTCTGAGACCTCTGACTTTGAGGGGCAACAACCTGATGCCAATAGGATCACTCCTGCATAGGGTGTCTGACAACCCTTGTTGGTGGGTCTCACCCAGTTGGGTGGCACAGGGAGTGGGACCCGTTTAATGAAGCACTTTGTCCCTTTGTGGAAAGGGTGTGTTTTGCTGAGGGGAAGCCCACTTGTCTGGGCTGGCTGGATTCCTGAGAACTATCAGGAGGAGAGGCTAAGTCTGCTGGTCTGCAGAGACTGCGGCCACTCCTCCTGCTAGTGGCTCAGGCCCAGGGAGATCTGAATTCTGTTTCTGAGACTGGCTGGAGTTATTGGAGATCCTGTAGGGAAACCCCGCCCACTGAAAAAGGATGGGTCAGGGTTAGACCTGAAGAGGGACTCTTGCCACAGCCTGCCACAGCTGGTTTATGTTGGGCTGTATGTACAAGTCTTAGAACCAAGCCATTCAGCCTCCCTGGCTCCAGCAGGGTAGAAGTGCAGCCTGGAGCTATAGAAATGGGTTCCACCCTTCCCCTGCCCAGCGAGCTTAGCATGTTAGGCAGTTGTGAGTCCCAATGCTGGTTCCTGCAGGTCCCCCAAAGAGGTCAGATGGCTTAGACAGCAGGCAGCTGCAACTGGTGCTGGTTGCCTCTCCCCCTGGGAGTTTGGTAGGCTTAAGCAGATGCCAGCTGAGAGGCTGTAAGAATCTGCTCTTCTTGGGGTTGGGATGTCAGGCCCCACTGGCGTGAGTTTGTGAGTGGGATCTTTGGATCTGTGGGCTGCCCAGTTCCATGGGAAAAGCACAGTTTCCCTGGCCAGGTAGCATGCTCACTCACTGCCTCCTTTTATTTTGAGCCTGTGTATGTTTTTGCAAATAAAATGGGTCTCCTGAATACAGCACACTGATGGGTCTTGACTCTTAATCCAATTTGTCAGTCTGTGTCTTTTAATTGGGATACTTAGTCCATTTACATTTAAGGTTATATTGTTATGTGTGAATTTGATCCTGTCATCATGATGCTTTTTGATTATTTTGCGCACTAGTTGATGCAGTTTCTTTGTAGTGTCATTGGTCTTCAAATTTTGGTGTGTTTTTTCAGTGGCTGGTACCAGTTTTTCCTTTCCATATTTAGTGAGTGGTTCTTTCAGGAGGTCTTGCAGGGCAGGCCTGGTGGTAACAAAATTCCTCAGCATTCGCTTGTTTGGAAAGGATTTTATTTCCCCTTCACTTATGTAGCTTAGTTTGGCTGGATATGAAATTCTGGGTTCAAAATTGTTTTCTTCTTTTTTTTTGAGGCCAAGTCTCACTCTGTCACCCAGGCTGGAGTGCAGTGGCTTGATTCCGGCTCACTGCAACCTCCACCTCCTGGGTTCAAGTGATTCTCCTGCCTCAGCCTCCCGAGTAGCTGGGATTACAGGCATGTGCCACTACACCCAGCTAATTTTGTATATTTAGTAGAGACGGGGTTTCACCATGTTACCCAGACTGATCTCGAACTCCTGACCTATGGTGACCTACCCACCTCAGCCTCCCAAAGTGCTGGGATTACAGGCATGAGCTACCATGCCCAGCCAAAAATTCTTTCCTTTAAGAATGTTGAATATTGGCCCCCAATCTCTTCTGACTTGTAGAGCTTCTGCTGAGAGAGGTCTACTGTTAGTCTGATTGGCTTCCCTTTGTAGGTGACCTGGCCTTTCTCTCTGGCTGCCCTTAACAGCTTTTCCTTCATTTCAACCTTGGAGAATCTGATGATTATGTGTTTTGGGGTTGATCTTCTTGTGGAGTATCTTAATGGTGTTCTCTGTATTTCCTTAAGTTGCATGTTGGCCTGTTTTGCTAGGTTGGGGAAGGTCTCGTGTCCTAAGGCCATATTAATATTTGACAATTTCATTAAGTTGATGACATCTAATATTTCTATCATTGACAGAGCCCAAAAATATAGACGCTCCTTTTCAACCAATAGAGAAGGTTTGGCTAATAGAAAGATACTGTTGATTAGAGCTGGACTGCCTTTTGTCAAACTACAGTGGACTGTGAAGTTGTGATAATCTTTTTTAAGACTATTTTTTAAATAGCACTTTTAGGTTCACAGTAAAATTTAGAGGAAAGTATGGAGATTTCTTACATTTCCCCTACCCTTCACCTCCATAGCTTCCACCTTAATCAATGTTCCCCACGAGAGTGGTACACTTGTTATAATTTATAAACCTACACTGATACAGCATAACCACCCCAAGTCCATGGTTTATGTTATGGTTCACTCTTGGTGTTATGTCATGGCCTTTTTAGATAAATAGAAAACCATTTCATTGCTTTCAAATAAAGAGAAAAAAGTAACTTCCTGAAAGTATTTTTAATTTTTTGAGAGTAAAATGACAATAAGGCATTTAATTTTTCACTGTTCCTGCAGTTCAGGTTGGAGAAATACATGATAATTATATATGCCGTTTGATGACTCAGTGATAAATATACTTAAAAGCAAAGTGGAAACATCTCTAGAGTAAAGAGTGGCTTAGAGAAACTATTTTAACCTTGTATTTGTACTGGAATCAACATAACAGTGCTACTCTGCCAGTAGTATAAACCATTTAAACTAGACTTCAAATTAATTTTTTAAAAATATTAATAGCTAAATAGTATAGGATCCCTCCTCACCAGAGTCATTTTATCTGACAATACTGGCATTTTTTTCTTTTAACTATATATAATGGGCTCAGATATTATTTTAGGCAAAAGGATGGTCTGGTTAGCTAATGTGTTGAGGACAGAGTAAATTTTCAGTAGCAAATATTTTGAGTGCACGCTGTCTAGGTGACATTGACAGTGTTGGGAGGTGGAAGCACTGCCTATTTTGAGAAACACATGGTTTTTTAATTCAGGTATCACCAGACAGCAAAGCATCTGGGTCATGAAATTATTTCCACTGTGCAGTCATCTGTGTCTCTCAACTGTACCCTTGTCCTGCACACACAAGCGTGCACACACACACACACAAATGTACACACACACATGCACACACACGCACCCTACAGGCTATGGTGAAAATATAGAGGATAGGGGTAGGTGGGAATGAGTTGTGAAGCACTGTATGGGCTAGAATAAGGTCCAAAGCAGCAAAAGATATGGTAGGGATGGACATTTTAAACATAAGTAGGTATTCGGGAGTTACTAACTCACTGAATATAGGAGATATGAGAAAGAGATGCTATTAGGAAGACTCTCAGATTGTGGCTTGATTGCAAATCTTGGGATAGACAACACTGGCACATAAGTAGGTTTTAGGTTAAAGTAATGATTCTGTCTGGGACATTTTGAGATACTTACAGAACATTTGAGAAAACATGTGTAATAGTCAGTTGAATAAGACAGGTCTAGAGCTCAAAACTGGGATTGAATTTTAAAATCCTCAGCACAGGATAAAATCTTAGAAGACATTTACAGGAATGGGAATGAGGTAGAAAATTACCATCAGAAAGAAATTGTGATGCATTAGATTCTTGGGAAACAAAAAATAAGAAACAAATGGATCAAGGAACATGGCCACTTTAAGAGAAAGTCTGGAGAACATGAAAGAGTTCATAAAGACAGGCTTTGTGATATATAAGGCAAGATGTCTGGTAAGATGGAGGAAAAAATTGGGAGAGTGGGGAACATGAAGAGTGCTTAGAATAGTCATGAGGGCAAGTTTAGAAGTTGAGGTGGGGACTCAACTGTGAAAGAATAAAGTACAACAGGATTCATAAAGGAGCTAATCAGTTTGGTCTGGTTATATTATTCAACATTCTGCAAAAATAATGAGGACAATGATGAACTGGGTTAATCCAGGTTAGGGATTAAATGAGACTGGTGCTAGAGAAGGTCAGTGTGCTTGCTTTTCTCTTATTGAGGGTATTGGTTGAAG
Organism: Symphalangus syndactylus; assembly: GCF_028878055.3. Classification (NCBI taxonomy): domain Eukaryota; kingdom Metazoa; phylum Chordata; class Mammalia; order Primates; family Hylobatidae; genus Symphalangus; species Symphalangus syndactylus. The sequence continues at coordinate 99,792,320 of NC_072436.2, forward strand.
AATTTGAACCCAGTATGTAATACACTAATGAACTAAGGAAGAATTCAAAATAGTGAAAGTCACAAAAAAGGAAAGAAATTTGAAAACTTGAAACACAAGGTATGGTAGTCAGAGAAAAGTATTTGATATTTTATGCTTCGAGTTGGTATACTTTAGGGTAATTTGACTTGATAAAGTAGAGATGACATAAAATTCAGAGATGTTTAGGAGATCAATGGTATGTGAAGACTGAAGGTCTCAGATCTTATCAACATGTGCTTAATGCAGTGGTTCTCAACTGGGGACAATCTCATTCCCTAGATAGGACTGTCAGGTAAAATACACAACATCTAGTAAAATTTGAATGTCAGATAAGCACAAATAACTTTTTGAGCATCATTATGTCTTATGAAATATGTGGGACATATTTGTACAAAAAAGTGTTGTTTATCTGAAATTCAAATTTCATTGTGTTATGTTTACTTGCTAAACCTAACAACCATGCCCTGGGACTTACGGAGAAATTTCAGTTGTTATATTGTGAGAAGAGATGTTACTGGAAACTAGGTTGAGGCCAGGGATGCTGCTAACCATTCCACAAAGCACAAGACCACCCCCGCCCATCACAGCAAAGAATAATATAGCTCACAATGCCAGTAGTGCTGAGGGTCAAGAAACCCTGGCTTAATGTAACTTCATAGAGAAGCTGTCCCTAACCAGCATACTAGGGTAGGTTCTCCTATATATACACTATATAACTTATTTTTCTCCTTCGTAGTATGTTCCTTTCAGAGTTGCAATAAAATCCTTATTTATTCGTGGACAATTTCTCCTGCTAGATTAGAAACCCCATGAATGATGCAATTCTAATTTTTAATCCTGTGATGAGGTACAAAATAGAAGCATAATAAATATTTATTGAATAATAAAATAGACAAAGAGGCTTTGAACTCACCTGAGATAATGAGAGTGAACAAGAATGAGAGAAATACAATAAGTATTTTGATACGGTAAGTATTGATAGATATAATGCAGGTGCCCAAGTCTCTATGGGATATGGAGCAATATTTTAGAAGAGGCCATGTAATGATAATACTAATGAGAAGAAAGTTTAATACTAGAATGTAATGTTTTAAAGGAGGCGTTTGAACATCTTAGCAGGAAAATTGTAATGGGAAATTTTATAGCGACAGTTGTGAATATAATTAATAAAAATTAACGAGTTCTTATTAATTTGTTCTAATTAAGTTATACTGCTTCAGACTGACTTTTTTCTTCAAAGTACATGATAGAATCAATTGCAATAAAACCTAGTACTGCTTTAAAACAATAAATGTGTTGGGCCCTTGGCTTAAAGAGCAGGTTCTTGGATATATTAATTTATATAGCACAATGCACATTGTGAAACCAAAATCTGTGAACAGTTGCTATGTGATTTCTCTAAAGGACAACGACATGTTTATTGGGTTACTTTATTATAAAACTAGGAATTTAAAGTTTCTGATACCCCATAGTTCATCATGACAACTATTTATTCTTTAAACGCTTTTGTTACTCTAAATATAATTCTTTTTCAAAATTCTGAATTAGTTCTGATGCTTCTGTTTATTGCTGAATGTATCATTTCTTAGATATTCATAGGGATGTACTGGTTTGTTTCATTGCCAGAGGGCATCACTGAAAGATACATTTTAATCTTTCGGCCATAAGGATATCTATTTTTCTAATTTTGCATAATGAATAAATCAATCATTTAAATAGCACTCATTAAATAACCAGAAGGTTTCTGCCTCTCCTCGTAGCATTAGGATGCATATTAATTCAGATATATTAATATAATTAAGACATATTTATTGAGAACCCATGTTTTCATAATCTCTTGCTTGGGGGAGATGAAGAAGGATAAAATGATAAGCAAAAATGTATGTAGTTTATAATCTTCATGGAGTTTACTAGTAAGCGGGGTGATAATTTATTAGTTAAATTATTATACCAGTAGTAATTTAGTTATACTTGCAAAATATATTAAAATATATTATGAATACGTTATGAACATGCCTAATGACACACATGCTAGGTACACTGCAATAGTTATCTACATGCATAACAAAGTATTTTAAAACTTAGCAGCCTAAAACAACACATTTTTATTATCTTGTAATTTCTGTGTGCCAGAAATTTGAGAATTCCCTAGCTTGGTTCTGGCTCAGAGTCTTTCAAGAGATTGCAGTCAAGATATCAACTGGTGAGGTTGTTAATGAGAGGCTTGACTAGGACTGAATGATCCAGTTTAGACATGGCTTGCTCACTTGGCTATTGGCAGGAGTCTCAGTTCTTCACACACTGATGTCTCCAGAGAACTGCTTGAATATCCTCATAATACAGTCCTTGGCTTCCCTTGGAATGAATAATCCAAGAGAGATAGCAAGCAGGAAGTTAAAATATATTTTATGGCCTCATCTTGTAAGTTACATAATGTCACTTCCACCAGATTCTATTTGTTAGAAACAAGTCACTAAGCACAGCCTACATTCAAGGGGGAAGAAACGTAATTAGGCTCTAACTTTTAAAAAGGAGAGAAGCAAATAATTTGTGGATATAATTTAATGTTACTGTATTTATCTTTCTTAATATGAGACACAAAAAACCTGTTTCTTATAGGATGACGCTATACAAATAATTGAAAGATTAATTTAAAACTTATTGCTATATAACAAATGAAGGGTGAAAGATCAAAATCGTTCCAGGCATAGGAAACATACACAAATGTCATAAAATGGAAGAAGTCATGAGAAAGAAAGAAAGCAAGAAACAAGAGAGAGAAAGGAAAAAAGAAGAAGGAAAAATGAAGGAAGGAGGGAAGGAAGGAAGAATAAGAGAAACAAAGGCTGGTGTTGCTGCAGAGACAAAAGTGAAAAAAAGATTTGCGAGTTGAGGCTGGAGTGGGGCAGGAATGAAGAGGGAGGATATATAGAGTCTGCAGATCAGTTTAAGAATTTTGTCCTTCATTCTAAGGTAATGTGAAGGCTTTAAAGGGTTTCAAGTGAGAGGGTGGGAGTAGGGTTGAGGGTTGGGCACAATTAAGTCACCAGTTTACCAACAAGATACAATATTCTGTCTGTGAAGAGAAAGAAATAAAGGACATCCAAATCGATAAAGAGGAAGTCAAACTGTTGCTGTTCACCAATGATATGATTGCATACCTAGAAAACCCTAAAGACTCATCCAGAAAGCTCTTAGATCTAATAAATGAGTTCATCGAAGTTTCAGGATATATAATCAATGTACACAAATCAGTAGCAGTGCTATACACCAATGATGACCAAGCTGAGAATCAAATCAAGAACTCAACCCCTTTTACAATAGCTGCAAAAAATAAAATAAAATACTTAGAAATATACTTAACCAAGGAGATGAAAGATCTCTGCAAAGAAAATTACGAAACACTGCTGAAAGAAACCATAGATGACACAAACAAATGGAAACACATTCCATGCTCAAGGATTGGTAGAATCAATATTGTGAAAATGATTCTGCCAAGAGCAATCTACAAATCAATGCACAAATCTACAGATTCAATGTAATTCCCATCAAAATACCATCATCATTCTTTGGAGAACTAGAAAGAATGATCCTAAAATTCATATGGAACTCAAAAAGAGCCTGCATAACCTAAGCAAGACTAAGTAACAATAACAAATCTGGAGGCATCACACTATCTGACTCCAAACTATGCTACAGAGCTATAGTAATCAAAACAGCATGGTACTGATATAAAAATAGGTATGTAGACCAATGGAACAGAATTAAAAATCTAGAAATAAAGCCAAATACTTACAGCCAACTGATCTTTGACAAAGCAAACAAAAACATAAAGTGGGAAAAGGATACCCTATTCACTGGTTCTGGGATAATTGGCAAGCCACATGTAGAAGAATGAAGCTGGATTCCCATCTCTCACCTTATACAAAAGTCAACTCAAGATGGATCAGAGACTTAAATCTAAGACCTGAAACCATAAAATTCTGGAAGACAACATCAGAAAAATTCTTTTAGACATTGGCTTAGTCAAAGTGTTCATGAACAAGAACCGAAAAGCAAATGTAATAAAAACAAAGATAAATAGATGGGACCTAATTAAACTAAATGCTTCTCCACAGCAAAAGAAATAATCAGTGGAGTAAACAGACAACCCACAGAGTGGGAGAAAATACTCACAAATTGTGCATTTGACAAAGGACTAATGTGTAGAATCTATAGAGAACTAAAAAAAAATCAGCAAGAAAAAACAACCCCATTAAAAAGTGGGCAAAGAACATGAATAGATGATTCTCAAAAGAAGATATACAAATGGCCAAGAAACATGGCAAAATGCTCAGCATCACTAATGAAAAAAAAAAGCATGGTAACAAACAAACATACTCTGTCTGCAGTGTGTGTAGGGACAGAGGTTAAAAGGTTGTTGCTTGATGCTTAAGATTTGAACCAGTTTGTGACCATTGATGGAGAATAAAGAGGACATATTTTAAATATATTTGAAGGTAGATTAGATAGGACTTGGGAATTAATTGGATATGGTAGAAAAAAGAGAGAAGGTGGCTAAGAGAATTCCTAGGTTTCTGGCTTAGGCAATAAGTAGATGGTGGTAATACCATTTACCTGCACTAGGAAAAGGAAACACTTGGAGAACAATAGATTTGTGAGCAAGGAGAAAAATTACAACTAAGATACTTACGATGTAGTAAAGTCAATAGGAGATCCTCTAAAATAATCAATGAAATTTTCCCCAAATCATAGTTAACTATTTACTGGCAGAATGCATATCCCTTATTTTTTTTTTTTTTTTTTTTGAGACGGAGTCTCGCTCTGTTGCCCAGGCTGGAGTCCAGTGGCACAATCCCGGCTCACTGCAAGCTCCGCCTCCCGGGTTCACGCCATTCTCCTGCCTCAGCCTCTCCGAGTAGCTGGGACTGCAGGCGCCTGCCACCATGCCTGGCTTATTTTTTTGTATTTTTACTAGAGATGGGGTTTCACCGTGGTCTCGATCTCCTGACCTCGTGATCCGCCCACCTCGGCCTCCCAAAGTGCTGGGATTACAAGTGTGAGCCACCGCGCCCGGCCTTTCATATCCCTTATATTTAAACTCATGTAATTTATGCCACATTATGATTCCCTCTTTATGGTTGTTTTCCTGTTTATTTCTTAGGAGATAGAAAAAGAGAGAATGATTGTAGCACCCCCTAGTAAACTCTTTATAGGTTTTTTGACCTATCTTTGCATTTAAAGAAATAGATTTTTGATATGTGTGACTACTTAAGTAAAAGAAAAAAAGAATTTTCATGGTGCTACATGGCTGATGTTTGGGATTATTTAACTGGAGTTTACCATACAGGCAAAGTAGACATTTTGGTTGGGGGAGAAGCTATGGGGAATTGTTAGAGTGACTAGGTAGAAGACGTACATAGGAAAAGGTGGTTTCATTCAAATATGTGGGTGGAAATTATGGGGAGAGAGAGAGAGAACATAAGTATCATTGTGAAAATCAAAATAAGGACTAATAAAATATTTTTTGAACTTATTTTGAAGAACTGCCTTAGTACAATCAAAATTTCCCTACAATGTTCTGAGTCATTTTATATGGGTCCTGGACAGAGTCAAGTAAACAACAAATCATGACCCATTAGTGTTGTTGAAGAAGGAACATGATCTTTGGGAGGCAGAATTGGAAAGCATTTGAGATTCATATCACCTTTAATATCAGTTTAGGGGAATGGAGTTAGCTAATGAAGAGCTTGAAATTCAGGAGAAATTCAGGATAAAATGTTCAGTTTTGAACATGAAGTGTAAATAATAAATTAGAAACATTAACGGGCAGGGTGTTCTGGATGCTTTCCTGTAGAAAGAATATGAATTTAGAGAAGTCCTCTGTCACTCGAATATAGGATGTATGAGCTTTGTTAGATTTGAGGTTTGCTACAGTCAGGTGGGATTATGGCTTTTATGGAAGGCTATCCAGAATATTATATGAAGGATCATTTTAGGAATCAGATAAACCCAAGAGTGAGGCTTGATTGTGCAACTTGTCATCTGAGCCACACTGGATGAGTTAAACAACTTTTTTGAATTTTACCTTTTTCTTCTCCAGTGTAGAAAAAATAACCTCATCAGTATCTCTGCCGTTCTGTGGTCTACACTTTCTACCTTCGTCAGGATCTTTCTCTTCTCTTACAACATTGTCCTGTTAGTGCGGATTTGTTGATACTGTTAGGAGGGCGGATAAATAATTGATTGAACTGCACATCCTAATTCATAGTGGGTAATATTTGTGGGTCGTAATCACTGACCAGAACAAGCAGAATATTAGCTGATAAATGGATATTTAGAGATCAGCCATTTGGTGAATGAGCTAAACAAAAGTTGGATGTGAAACCTGGGTCTAAGTAGACACGAAGCCAGAAAAATCCAATTAATGGGAGTGTGGTATATTTCCCTGAAGATTTGAAGTATATATGTTCCATATTTACCTACAACCCCAAAGATGTATTAGGGAGTAAAGACTCAAAACTTGTCCAGTCAGAAAGTATTATTGCTCAGTCTGGTTGTGGAGGTACCTATATCAGCACAATGTTATCATCCTAGTGGTTTGTACACTGTGTTCTAGAGTGAGACCATCTGGGTCCAAATATCGTCTTGGACACTTAGAACCTGCATGTAATTGGGAAATGACTTAGATCCCCTGTATCTCAATTTCCTTATACGTACACTGTGGACAATTATAGCATTTTCTCAAAGGGGTCTTTTCAGAATCAAATTAAATGACAAGTGTCTTAGCCCAGTGCTTGGCTCTGATAAATGATCAATAAATGATGTATGTTATCTGTTGTGATTATTACCTTCAACAACAAATATACAAGTGCCTACTCTAATATATTGGTACGTTGTTTAGCAAATATTCTCTTAGCCTCATCTTTGGGGCAGAGTATACTTTTTTTTTTTTTTTTTTTTTTGAGATGGAGTCTTGCTCTGTTGCCCAGGCTGGATTGCAGTGGTGCAATCTCGGCTCACTGCAAGCTCTACCTCCCGAGTTCACACCATTCTCCTGCCTCAGCCTCCCGAATAGTTGGGACTGCAGGCGCCCATTGCCACACCTGGCTAATTTTTTCATATTTTTTAGTAGAGATGGAGTTTCACGGTGTTAGCCAGGATGGTCTCAGTCTCTTGACCTCGTGATCCGCCCGCCTCGGCCTCCCAAAGTGCTGGGATTATAAGCGTGAGCCACCGCGCCCGGCCAGAGTGTACTTCTTTACATGATTGACTTTGGCTTGATCTTGTGATTCACTTTGATTTTACTTATTTGGTTGGTTTGATGGGAAGAGAGAGTTTAAATGTACCTGCACGCTTTAGTTTGTTCTTTTGCTAGGAGACGTGCCCTGAGAAAAATATGCCTCAGTTAGTGCTGGTTCACAGAGAGCACGAAGACATGTACAACTTATTTGAACCCTATCTGAAGCCTGAAGCTAAGCCCAGCCAATGCACAGCTTAAATAGCAGCTGTCCAAGCCGACCCAGCTGATCCCTACACACTAGGTAAGAAAAAAATGCTTATATTTTAAGCCACTGAAGTTTTAGGTGGTTTATTATACAGCATTTTAGTGGCAATATCTGACTTGCCTTTTGTGCAGCAGTGATTCATCATTAGCAAAGCAAGCTCCAGGTAGCCACTGCCCCTTTACTTGAGTAGCCTAAAGCAGAGCCACCAACCAAGCCCAGATTAGATGAGCCAAACTAATTGTGATGTGAGTTTGGGAGTATTTTTTTACATTGTTACAATAGCTGCTTGATCCACCTATTTTGTGGCAGGCATGGGAAAGAACAAGGACAGTGTTGCTGTGGTGTTTGCATTAAAGTGAATATTTATAAATACTACTAAATATAAGTCAGATGCTCTTATTTCTGACCATAATGTTTTAGACAAAATGCTATAGTTCACTTTTTCTTATCTTTAGCCAAGATATGAAGCTAAAGTATAAACTCTTAAACCCATAAGTGAGAAAATAAATCCCAGAAGGTGCTACAAAGGAGACTATGAAATCTCCTCCCTGAAGAATTTGAAAGATAACATAATCAGGCTTTTGGTTAGATTATTGGGATATCTGCCTATCTGAGGGAAGAGGTATGAACCAGAAAACTTAGAAGTTGCTTGGTTTTAGGATTTTATTTTTTTTAAATAAGATGATCTTAGCCAGCTCAAATTGTAAGATGGCTTGGTATTTTCTAGTTTATGAAGGTAAATGAGATATATATATATAAAAATTAATAATATATATTATAATTATATATACACATAGATATTGGAATCTATGTGTGCATATATAATTTAAATATGTACAATTTATATATATATCCAAAATTTATGTGTGTGTATATATATATAATTTATACATACATGTATAAATAATACACAAATATCCTTCATAGATATTAAATATGTATGTGTGTATGCTTTATTTCCATAGATATTCCTTTTCCTCATGGTCCAAGGAAACATGCTTCAAAGCATGTCACCAGATTGAAAGGCTGTCCTCCTAGAAGGTTGAAAGGGTAGTGAAGAGCTTGATAAAGTAGCTAGTACACATTTCCAGATACAAAAGTTTCAAAGATGTCAAAGAAAACAATCAACAAAGTAAAGAGACAATGTTGGGGTGATCAGACCCAACACCAGGTCATGGGGGTGACAAAGTCCTATGGAATCAAAGGAATGAGAAAAGACAGTTTGAGAGAGTAAGTGGAGTCAGGGGGCCAATGCAAGTATGGAGGCTTCGAAGGCCCTGAGCTCTGGAAGCCCAGACTATTTACTGGTGATCGAACAAAGAAATAGGTGGTGAGAATGTGGGGGTCAAAAGGGAGAGTTGCATTAAGCACATGATTTACAACTGTGATGGTTTAGCATATGCTCTGCTACTTGCGATAATGCAGAACAGGTTCTTTTAACTCAAGATACAATAGATCCTGGGAGAGCAAGGAGCGTAGGAGCCAGCAAGTCTAGACACATCCCAGAGGCCATGAGGGGTTTAACCCCCTGAGCCCTGGATTCTATCCAAGCCACTAGGGGTTTTATGCCCTGGGCTTAGATTATGGCACGTTAGGGTAGCCTTCCACCATTTAGCACAGAGCTTGGTGTTCCAAAGGACACCAGGGGTTTTAGACCCTGAACTCTGGACATGTTCCAAGACTCTTTTATATTATGTCAGACACGCAAGCCCTGCCTCAGCTTCTCTCCCAACACTCAGCTTTTCTCATAACAAGACAACCTACAGAATAGGAGAATATATTTGCAAACTATAAATGTTATAAGAGGTTACTATAAAAATATATAAGGAACTCAAATAACTTAATAATAAAAAACAAATAAATGAATATAAAATGTGCAAAAAACCTAAATAGCCACTTCTCAGAAGAAGACATATAAATGGCCAACAGATATATGAAAAAATGCTCCATATCACTAATCATCAGGGAAATACAAATCAAAACCACAATTAGATAACACCTTATTTCAGTTACAATGGTTATTGTTAAAACGTCAAAATATAACAAATGCTGGTGAGACTATGGAGAAAAGGATACTCACACACTGTTGGTGGAATGTAAATTAGTATATCTATTATGGAAACAGTATGAAAGTTCCTCAAAAAATTTAAAAATTGTACCATTATATGATCCAATTACTGGGTATATATTCAAAGGAAATGAAATCAGTATGTCAAAGCAACCTAAGTGTACATCAACAGAGGAATGGATAAAGAAGTGGTATATATACACAATGGAATACTATCCAGCTATAAAAAAGAGTAAATTTTTTGTGTTTATAACATGAACTTGGACAGGATTATGTTAAGTGAAATAAACCAGGCTCAGAAAGATAAATGCCACATGATCTCACTCATATGTGCAATTTAAATAAATAGAATTAGAGAGTAGAATAGGGGTTACCAGAGGCTGGGGAAAATAAGGGAAAGAGATGATGGAGAGTGAACAATATGTGCAGTATTACAGTTAGGAGAAATAAATTTATAGTTAACAATTGTCATCCTATAACTATAATAATAGTTACCTACACATAGTTAACAATAATGTATTGTTAGAAGAGAAGAATTTAAATGGTCTCATCTCAAAGAAATGATAAATGTTTTGAGGTAATGGAATTGCTAACTGCCCTGCTTTGATAAATATGCAATATATTCACGTATCAAAACATCACACTGAACACATAAATTATATGCTTTATACAAGAAACCCACTAAAGTCATAGATATGTTAAAATGTGGAAGGAAAGATAATCTATGAAAATATGAAGAAAAAGAATACTAAAGAGGCTCCATTGATATCAGATAAAGTAGACTTCAGAGCAAGATTTCCTTTGATATCCCGTATATAAGACTTAAAAATTATGGCCAGAAAAAAAAACAAAGAAAGATAGGAAAATATAGAGTTAGAATTATTTGATTTTCCCCACAGTCCGCTGATAGTACCTATCAGTAACTGATACCAACTTTTTCCTTTATCTGTGTATTGATCTTCACTGTGGCAAAACTTCTTTATTCCCCTAGCCCCCACACTGGATTTTGCCTCAATATTTTCTTTGCACATATACATGTAACCAAATGACAGATCTAATGAAATGCTAGTCACTTTCCAATAATTGCATGTAGTAAATAATTGTATAGTTAAATGTTACCAGAGTCATTTTATAGGTGATGGCATAGAGACCCAAACTGGTTAGTAATCTTTTGAAAGTCACACAACCAAGATATGGGGGCAATAAGATGAGGATTCAGTTTGTTTTCTTCCAGGGGCTACTCTTATACATAACCCCCACCCCCAAAATTTTGAGACCAGGGCTCCTTATTATACCTCCTTTATAAGTGTTCTATTGCTGTATAACAAATTATCACCAACTTAGCAACTTGAATACAGCCACTGTGTGTGTGTGTGTGTGTGTAATATATACTACGTATTATAGTATATATATAATTTAGCACCTTTAAAATTCTATATTCTCTTAATTCATTTTTTATGAGTCTGTAGTCTTTACAATTTTGACCCCAGTGACTTTTTTATTTGCTTTTTTCATTGTTATATCCAATTTAACCATGAAAACTTTTGGACTTTTGAATCTGTTAATTATAATATCAGAATATGGTAATGAATAGGAAAGGAGCAGGTTTGGGGAGAGGAGATAAATAATTGTTTGAGTCAGGTTAATTTTAAATTAGGGATCTGGTAGGGAAGACTAGTGAGTCATTAAATATTTGGGCCTGAAATTCAAAGGAGGAAGTAGAGGTGAGGCAGGTGAGGCATGAAAAGGAATAGGCTTATTCAGTAACCAGACTTAGAAAAGGCACTGGGTTGCTGTGCACAGGATGAAATTGAACACGTGAGGCGCGGTGGAATAGTGATTAAGAACACAGGCTTTTGACCACTGTTTGCATTCAAATCCTGGCTTGTGACATACTTGTGTGATACTTCCTAATCTATTAAGTTGTGGAGGTTGGAGAATAAAACCCAAACATGCTGACTCACTTTGCTTTCAGTTCATGATCACTCTTCTCAAGTAGGCCCTTGGTGCTGCCCATTTTATTTACCTGTTCCATTCCCCATGCCTTTCTTCTAGATGACCATTTTATGACTTATAAGAGACATTTCATTTGCTTTTTCCATACTGTGGGCTGCAAGTGATGGCTGTCTTGATTTATTCTTGGATCCCACTCCTCTAGATAACGTTTTGTCAATGGTCTTCTCAAACCTGAAAATTCCAGCTTTTCCTGCCCCATCCTTGATCCTGGATGCCAGTATTTGCTGTTTCCAATTTCTTCCCTCTTGAGCCTATTTTAATCAGGCTTTTGCCTTTGCCACTTTATTAAAATTGCTCTTGCAGAGCTTATCATTGACTTCCACTCTACTCAACAATCAATTATCAGAACTTGTTTTTCAGCAAGATTTGACATATATATTTCTTTGTTTCTAGATACCAATCTATTTCAGTTACCATTCTACCTAACAGGTCCTTCCTTTTCTATCTGTTTCTGTGATTTTTTTCATCAAGTTGATGACTTCTAAATATTGACATACTCTCAGTCCAAACCTTATACTTCCTGTCTTTTAGGTATACACTGTAACCTTGGTAATTTTTATCAGTTTTCAAGCTTTAAATATTATGTATATGTTGATTATTCCCAAATTTGTATTTCCAACTCATAACATTATCCCTAAGTGTCAAACCTGTGTATCTAACTGTCCATGTGACATCCTTACTTAATTGTATGTAAGGCATGTCAGACTTCATACGTCCCAAGTCAAATTTCTATTAACTTTTCTCCTATTTCAAAATTATTGCTTTAATATTATTTTTATCTCATCACTTGCCCACTCCATTTTTACATTTGCTCAAATATCTTAGATAGGAAAATTGGGATGTCATCCAAACTCCCAGAAAGGAATGCAGACCCAATGGGTAACAAAGCAGGCAGATAGCAGATGTGGCAATAGATGCCTGTGGAGATTCTTCTCCAGTTGTTTTTATTTTCTTAATGAGCCCAGAAACAATCCCGTATCTAATACTAAGGTGGAGGAAATGAAAGGAGAGGCTGAAGGGTTGGAGAGAAAGGGGCATTTGAGGAGACTTGAGTAGACTTTCTTTCATACCCCACATCTGGCTCTAGCCTCAAATACATGAGGATTTGAATATTTTGTATTGTCTTTAATGCTACTACTCTCATCTAAGCCATCATCTCTCTCTTAGATTATTGCAATTCCCTCTAAACTGATTTCCATGCTTACTTCCTTGCCACTTTCCCTTGTGGTTTTTTTTTTTTTAATTCACCAGCAAAAGAGATCCTTTAACATATAAGTCAAATTTTGTTGCTTCATAAAAGCTTTCTATCTTAACCAGAATAAAGGCCAAAGTCAACAGTGGCCTTCAAGGCCTCGTATTTTCTGGCTCTCTGAACCTCCTTCATCTATCTCCTACTAGCCTGCTCCTTGCTCCTTTGACTCCAGCTACATCAAGCCTGTTGCGGTGGCCAAACACAACAAACATGATCTATACTTATTGTTCCTTCAACATGGCGTTCTTTTCCCTAAGAATTCTGGTTAGTTCAGTCCCTCATTTCCTTTTGTTCTCCTTCAAATATCACTTGATCAGGGGAGTCTATACTGATTACCCTGTATAAAATTGCAATACTTCTTACTCTACCATACCTAGTGTGCCTGGTCTTCTTTAGTCTATTTATTATTTTACTTTCCGTAGCATGTATCACACCATCTGATATATTTTATTTTTGCCTTAAATATTTCTCCTTTCTTAGAAGCTGTGTAAGAAAAGCACCATTGTTTTTGTCATTGTAAAATCTCTCATGCCTAAAACACCAATTTAGCACACAGAAAGTACTCAATGAATATTTTCATATGAATGTGCATCATATTTGTGAGAGACCAAATCAAAGTTTAATTTTTTATGTTTGTTATCTGCCTAGACAATATTTCAAAGGACGTTTGCTTTTGAGAAACATTGAGGAATCATGAGACTAGCAGGGAGATTATCATCAGGATACCTTTTTTGGTTTATGTCATAGTTCTCCTACTTTTTAACTTATGACTCTGGGTAATAGGAGACTTTATTTCACCATTTTGATCCTCAGTTTCTTAACTGGTAAAACAAAAAAAATACCTAACTAAATGAAAGCAATGTGTATAAGAAGGCCTTGGAATATTTAAAATACCAGAGCACCGAACAATGTAGATTTTTGCATTTAAATTTTGAATCAGGATTTGTTTTTTAAGGTGATAATGCTGCCATTTTTGAAATGTAGTTCAAATAATGATTTCATATACACATCATCCCTATGTTGATTAATAAATCACTAGGTGAGTGACCATCCAAAGCTAGAAAATTTTACTTCTGTACATCTCCATTATACAACTGCAATAAAAATCCACCAAATCACCATATACAGAGCTCTATGCAATAACTGACATTTGGACAAATTTGCAGAGTCAGTCTATTTTCCAGTAACATAGCACTTTTATACATGATCAATAATCAAGGTTAATTATTCTGAAGAAGATTTGGTCTATAATTAGGGCAAAGAAGTTATTATTAAAATGTTATTTTTGTCAAAGAAGATTCCCAGTACATAATTAGAGATATTTATGCCTGGGACTTAAACTGGAAAAAAAAGGCCATCTATTACATTCTTATAAAGAGAGATTGCTCTCTGATTTATCCACTTTCTTTCAAATCACAATATTATATCCCCTTACACACACACAAACACACACCCCCCACATACACGCACATACACACACATGTGCACACATGCATTCCTGCTAGGCCTATAGCACTGTGGCCCATAAGCAGATTAAAAGAACACGTTTGCTTGTTTGCACTAATCCCAGTTATGGTGGATTGTGGAGCCAGGATACCCTCCTTGACGTGGCATCGTTTGGGAGAGTTGTTCAGTCTTCAGAAAGCTAATGTAAACTTATCAGCTTATCCTGTGCAGACTGCCAGGCATGCCATTTTCTTCCGGTGTCTCACAATGTCATAACCATCTCTGTCTGCTTCTGTGTCTTTGCCAGTTGATTCATGTTCACACTACTGCCAGCCCTTCCCCAGGACATCCGTCTCTTGTTTTCTCACATCCTTTAAGATGAGGTTTGTGGTCAGCCTTACCCACGAAGATTTCCTAGCCTTGGATAGTCAAAGAATGTCCCTCTGTTCTCAGAAAAGTTGGTTGTGTTTAGACACCCCATAGTTTAGATTGTATTTCAAGTTCACTGACAAACTTGCTTATGTGATAATGACTGCAACCATATTTTGTTTCCTGAATTCTCCATAGTAAATATTTGCCTGAATGATTCATTTACTAGCTGAATATAAAACCTAATATTGACAATTTCATCCAGTTTTCTGAAGCTACTTGTTTTACTTAAGTAATTACTTCTTTTCACACTTGGCATCACAATTCTAGATTTAGTATAGGAAAAATAATTTTAAAGGTATACTTATAGGTGGAGACTTATCTTTCAGTTCTAATAACTTATTATTAGAAGCAATATTGTTTAAATGGGTGAATTAATGTAATATCAATTCAGTATCCACATAGAATTTCATACCATGGCAGAAAACTTCTTGGATATACTATAATAGATTATGGTCCTGAAAGTGTTGCAGCTGTCTAAGGTCTACATTTCAAGTGTTCTACAACTGTAGCTTCCGCAAGGATTTTTTCCAGAAGCATACTCTCAGATTTGCTTATAATTCGAGTTTTTTAACTGGCACTGAAGTCTAGCCTTAGTCATTGTCCTCGTTAAAGTTTTGTCACTGCTCTTCTCAAGGTCATTCCTTCATTCGTCTTTCTTTTTTTCTTTTTCCAATATATTCAAAATAACTGGTCTAAATACACTAATAAGCAATTCTCAAGCTACTACTTTACTATCTTACTGCACCAGCTGAGGCACCATCAACAGCAGGGGCTTACTATCACACTGAGAGAGAGGGCCAGAGAGAAAGAAAGAGAGAGAGTGAAACTAACTCTGTCAAACGTATGTAAAATTTAACTATAATCAATGAAGTATTTGGGGTCTATAATATCTACTTCCTTCATTAATTTGTTTAATCCATTCCGTGAATGCCCAATAGCTTGGTCTAGTTAATAGAAAATGCTCCTGGTATGAATATCAATCATACTGTTGTGTTGTGAGTTCTACTAAAGTATAAAATCTTGGTGTCTCGTCCTTGATTTTGTCATTTATACTCCTCTTCGTAAATCCTATGGACTGCCTGGAGGGCACTTGATGACTATTTGTTGGTGAATGAGCGAAGTAATGAGAATGTTATTTGGGGATAATTGGTTTTGTGAATGACGCGATGTGGCATATCAGAAGGAGATGGAATTTGGGACTCAGATATTCTAGGTTCAAATACCAACCCTGCCACTTAATAGCTATTATATTCAGCAAATTATTTTAGTCTGAGAGTGGTTGCTTAACTCAAACTTTCCTGAAGGGAGAAATACTGCTGTATATTGTTATCTATTCTTTTACCAGCTAGTGTCCTGTTCTTCCTTGGAATAATATATTATCTTCCGTGAGATGATCTGCTATGTTTTCCTGCCCTCAGGGAAAGATGAAGCTTCCATTTCACACTTACTAAACACTTTTCTCTTGGAAGGTTATCTTTATTCTACTGCAGCCCCTCCATTAAGTGAAAAGGAAAGCAATTGAAATAAAAATTAATTATAAAAAGAGATTTTCAATGTCACCCCAACAATATTGGTTCTAGGAAAGGGAACAGATAAGCTGTAGCTGGTCTATCATTCCCACTAAGTCGTTTTCTGGTCATTAACAACTTATAAAACAGAAGTCTGTGTTTATTTTTAAAAAGCCTATTCTCATGACACACTTTTAATAGTTTAGTTTGCAAAACTGCAAAATTTGAGGTCCATTTTTAAAAAATAATGGTCCAGAGTGATTGAGACAATGATTACAACTATGAAGGCATGGATGGCAGTAAAGTTGGAGAATTAGAATGGGTCAGAGTCCTGAGAAGAGAGGATGGGAGAGAGAACCAAAATTGCTATTCTTTCTCACATGGAGTTTTTTGTTCTTAATCTTCTTTGCTTATACTGTACATTTATTACACAAGACTCTTTTCCCCTCAAAGACGGGAACTGGAACTTTGAGAGTGTTTGAGACTGAAAAGTAAGACTGTTGTTTGATAGAGAGGTCGATGAGTGTCACAGCCTTGGAGTAGGGTAGAAGGCGGCTGGTAGAGCTATAATGGCAAACATCCGCGATTTAAAACATTGCCTGAGCTCCACAGAGTGCACCTGACTCCTGTGCCCAGGTGCCCCTAGTTCAGTAACTGAACAGAGTAGGAAACCTGATCTTCTCTTCCTCAAGTCAGCTAACCCCTCTGGACCGTAAATGAAAAATTCAGCTATGACAGTTGTCCAACCGGGAGGATTAGTTACATGGAGCTGGCAAAGCCTCCTTGAACCCTTTGAAATTAACATGCAGATATGAGGTATTTGAAGCTGACAGAAGTGCTATATTTTGCCCCAGGAATTTAAAGTTCTTCCTGAAGCCAGTGATGCGACACATTTTTTGTAGCAGTCTGCTTATGACTCAAATTCAGAGGTGTGAATTTTTTTCTGATTCCTAATACACAACGTGCAGATGGGGGAGCAGGAAGAGATGCTTAAGGAGTTTTCTTCCCTCCATAAAGTTACGTTTGTTTACTATGGATGTTTAGATCATGTAGTTAGTGTGATATTGTTTTATTGGAGGAGGACAAAAAAATCCTTGTTTGATATTTAACTTTGTTATTTCATATGCAATGTAATTGAGCAGAGCTGAACAAGTAACTGGCCATATTGATCTGAAACTGTAGCTCAAGTCAAAGTAAAATAGCTGGTCGCAGGCATTTATCCTTAGGCTTGAATTTTGGATAAGGAAGTTCTTCCAAGATTTCACATGCTTCTTTTTCTTCTTAGAGTATTTAATGGGTGATGTTTCAAAAATCAGTTTATTTCCTTCAGTTCTTTCTTCCATCTAACCTTCCCTAATTTTTTGTTTTGCCTTGGCTTACTAACTTTTAGGCCACTAATAAAACCATGATGAGTGTTAAGAAGATGTAGATATATCTTTAAAATGTATGATATATGTTTTGTATGTGGGATTTGCTGGCCATCGTTGAATGGGAATAACAGTAGCATTTGGCTTTTTGGCATGTGCTTCATTTATTGAAGAAAATAGTAAACCTCCTTAGTATGGTGGCATTTTCGTAAAGTGGCATGGAATCAGCTATATATTCATTGTGTCAAACAATTCACTCTTTGCCTTTTATCTTCTTTACTTTGCCCTTCTAAATCTAACACGATTACTTTAGCCTTGCAGAAAAGGAGGTAGAAGCTTTCCTCTCATTTAGTTTGGTCTTTTATTTGATAGTTCCCATTACAGAAATCATAATATATTTGAATCATAGGAGATAAACAATGAAATTCCTCATGGCTAACAATGCAAAATTTTGCCCTATAATTTTTTTTATTTTTGATAAAAGGTTTTACACTGAATCTAACTTTAATAATAAAAGTATTTTTAAAAACCCCTCTACTTATTTCTGGAAGGCCAATTTTCTTTGGCAAATTAAATTGAAATTTCTGGCATCACAGAAGTGAATGGCTATAATGGGCATCATCCCAATGTTAGTGAATGCCATAGAAGATATTTAAGGAAAACTTCTACTCCTGTTGATTTTAGTGGTGGTTCTGGTGGTAGAGGTGAGGAGATGGAATCAATTGCCATACGTAGGTTGCACTTCAGCATAGGATAGAAAGTTTAAATTTTTTTACATTTCAATATAAGATAGACTATTTTGAAATCCCATAGCTATTAACTAATATGATTATACAGAGTTCAAACTTTAAACTCTACATTAAAACTACATATCAGTATTAAGCAATTGTCATAATAAATTTTTCATGAAACAATAATTAGAAAACATGTGTATATGGTATTTAGTGTTGCTTAGTCTGAGACTGTAGATTTCATTTGGTTAAAAAATTATGCCGGCTGGGCGCGGTGGCCCACGCTTGTAATCCCAGCACTTTGGGAGGCCGAGGCGGGCGGATCACGAGGTCAGGAGATCGAGACCATCCTGGCTAACATGATGAAACCCCGTCTCTACTAAAAATACAAAAAAATTAGCCGGGCGTGGTGGCAGGCGCCTGTAGTCCCAGCTACTCGGAGAGGCTGAGGCAGGAGAATGGCGTGAACCCGGGAGGCGGAGCTTGCAGTGAGCCGAGATTGCGCCACTGCACTCCACCCTGGGCGACAGAGTGAGACTCCGTCTCAAAAAAAAAAAAAAAAAATTATGCCCATGTGGCTACACTGGCATCAGGATAAGCCCAGTGTAAACTTGAGGGATTTTATAAATAAACTATTTTCCTTTAAAAGAATTATAAAGCATTTAAAATGCAGGATTTCTTTGAAGGTAAATGGCCACATTATTTGTTAATGGATCCCTGAAATCTGTGACAGCCAATGAGGGAAAAAAGCACCAAGATAGTGGTATCATGTTTCTGCAAAGAAGGCTATAGATGTTGGACATGCTGTATATTTGAGGGCTTTAGGTAAGTTTTAATTCTAATTAACTACACATTTTTTGACAAAATATTGATTTAATGATCTCAAAACTCATAACTTGTTATTTTTGCTAGTTTAAATAAAAGATAATTTTTCTTTTATTTGCCTTAATAATTCTCACAAAGATAAGCTAATCAAAATTTTTAGAATAGTCAAGAAAATAACCTCTTATATGAGGGTTTACTTTCCCTAAGATCATCAGAAATATGAATTTTTAGTCCAAAATGCTACAAGATAAACCTCAAGCCTGCACATCCTATTATCCTGTTAGTGGCATAAAACATATGAGAAAAAAGCAGGGGCATCTTTCTACTTGGCATAGAAATGTATTTGTTGCCATTCCATCACTAAATACAGTTCTAGTATGCACTGGTAAGGCACCTAGTGAGGTTCCTGTTTTAGATGTTTGTTCAGGCTCTTGCTATTTTCTGCAAAGAAACTCACATCATTAATTATTTTATTTTGGTGACTTGCAGAGCTATAATATTTTCTTTCACTTAAATACAAAATTTATGTCTATTAGAAAACCGTTCCTTTTAAGGCCATTGTTAACAGAAAGTAAATTTGAAATCTAGGTATATCTAGCTATAAATAGGCGGGTCTCTTTACACATCTCTAGGCTATTGACTTTTACTTGACACTGGAAAAAATGGACAGCTTTTTAGTGCTTCTCTGTGGGGTTTTCCTGCATGTAAAATAAAGAGAACAGCTGCCATGCACTCATTCCAAATTGGAGTGATTCATAAGAATCACACATGTGAAGACCTTGTACAGTGCAGAAAAGTGCTAGCTCAGCCAAAGCTATTATAGGAATGAAGGTCAATGTTCATGTCTATTTCCATTTTAGCCACCTGCTCTGTTTGCATATGTATTTAATTTTCTATGATTTATATCACCTCCTAGCTTTGTTAGAGAAACTACATTTGTTTCCTGTGGATCTTAAAATAAAAAGAATATTTTGTATGATTATTTTACAATGAAAGCTAGATAAGACTATTAAACCATATCTTTAAATAAAGAAAGACTATTCAGAGGAAATGTTAATCATAGATTTTTTTAAACTAACAACTATGATATCACTAAAGAGTGAGTCTTCTAAATTTCCCAAGAATGAGGTTTTTTCTGAGAGACATTGTTGGCATGTCTGTTTTGTAGAGCATACTTTGATTTTATTTTCAATAGTAGCAATTTTGAGTCAGGAAGAAATAACTATATTCTCGGAAATGGTTTGGAAATCTGTCATTTCTAATAGTCTTTCCTCATGTAGAAACACAGAGCATTGCCTTGGCCAATGGACATATTTTGCTTACTGGCTTAAAATCTTTGGCAAATCTAGTGAAACCTGAGAGCTAGAGAACAAAGAAGAGGCCTACGTGTAATATTTTCCGGCTAAACTATAAACAAAATGGAGGTACACGTTCCTTGTTCTAGGAGTTTTCTGAAGGGTAAGAGTCCCACTTTGAAGATACAATCAAAGATGAGATGAAGCAAGACATCGCATTGGCATATATGGTAATAATGAGACTTGCTTAATTTTTGCCTCATGATGACACTCATTTTTATTTTATAAAGGTCATTTGTATAAACAAATATTTTTCAGTATGGAAAAATTGGAAAATACACACAAAAAAGGAAAAAAAGACTTTCTCATAATCCTACTCAGAGATGATCACTTTTAACATTTTGGTGATTATATTTTTAGTCTTTGATATATTTGTCTATATTATAGGCATTCACAGATATGAATTAATAGAGTGTGTTGGGCTATGTTTTCTATTTTTTAAAAACTTGCCTTTTTATGAGCTATCTCTTGCCATTTTAGTATTTGGGTAAAACTCCTTTTGAATGGATGCATCATACTTCATTTTATGGCTCTATAATTCTGAAAAATACTTGTTATCTCAACTCCTTAAATGCTAACTTCCAAGCTGACCAAATATGTTTGCAATCTTGGGCTGCTAAGAAATTCTCTCATCTCTATAATTAATATAGTATTCTACTGACACTATATTGTATATTTTTGGAAATGATATTCAGAAAACTCTGTTTCAGTTATCTCACTCATAAAATGAGGAAGACATTTCCCATTTGGCCTCATAGAAACATTTTGCAGGTAAAATGAAATGTAAAATATTTTTTTAAAAACCTATAAATGTCCACGCAAATGCAAAACGGTTTTGTTTTTGATACTGAGCTCTCATGGATTTAGATTACATGCATCTCCACTCCCGAGATCATCTCTAAGATGCCCCGTACCAACTGAGTGGATGTACCGTCATGTTGTAACTGCTTCATCCAACCAGCACCATGGATAGGTCCTTCAGGAGTCTGCTATTAAATCTTAAGACAATAGGAGTTAAATCTAGAGTGGTTGTAAATTAGATTTCTGTTTAACTTATGTTAAATCCATTTAGATAAAATATCCAAACATAAACACAAAAATTGCAGACATATAAATATGAAAGTTTATAGACTAGGAACTGCATAATATTAGGTTTCACAGGCATCAGCTCTGGAAAAAGAAAAAGAGTTATGCCTTTGTTGACACTATTAAGCCTACATGTGGGCTTCTTGATGTAATAATTAAATGTCATTATTACTAAATTTCTGTTCATCCATTATTTAGCTTCTTGTCGTTGAAGGGATTCTTAAGTTATGTATAATATAAATATAAATGGAGTAATCCTTAATGGGACCTGCATGTTTTTATTTATAATTCCCATCACCCAAAATAATGCTTTCCATCTGGCAAGTGCATATATATATATTATATATATGTAATATATATATAATATATATAATGTATATAATATATATAATATATATAATATATAATATATATATAATATATATAATGTATATTATATATAATATATATAATGTATATTATATATAATATATATAATATATAATAATATATATAATATATAATATTATATATTATATATACACACACACATATACACATATGTGTGTGTATTATGTATATTATAGTCACATATATTTAGGTGAATAAAATGGATACAAAATACATACAAAGACATATTTTTATGTATTCAGGACATTGCAACATGTGGAGAAATTTGCTTGAACTAGATGATAAACAATATGAAAGCAGAGATTCTCTTTATTTTATTCATCAATCTTCTCTGAGCTCCTAGCAGAATATTTGTCTATTGCAGAATTTCATGAAGTATATTTTAATTAACGAATTAAGTAGCAAAGTGAAACATTAATGCATGTGATTACCACAATAACTCTACAAAGCATATCTCATGAATATTAGTATTCATTATTTACAGATGAGAAAACTGATGGTCAAAATGACTAAATTATTCACTCAAGGTCATATTACTGGTAAATAAAACCCAGATCTCTTCATCACCATGGCTAACACTGTGCACATTGCTTTAGGAGCATCTTGTTCATTTAAAGGGGTGATTGAACACATCACGATTGGTTTGTAGCCTAGCAGTTTTTAGCCCAAAGTGTTTCTATATAAGAGGTATGATATGGTTTGGATCTGTGTCCTCACCCAAATCTCACATCAAATTGCAATCCCTAGCGTTGGAGGTGGGTCCTGGTAGGAGGTGATTGGATCATGGGGACAGAGTTCTCCTGAATAGTTTAGCAACACCCCCCTTGGTATGGTATAGTGATAGAGTTCTCATGAGATCTGGTTGTTTAAAAGTGCATAGCACCTCCTCTCACTTTCTTGCTCCTGCTCCCACCATGTAAGGCATCTGCTCCCGCTTTGTCTTCTGCCATAAGTAAAACCTCCCTGAGGCCTCCTCAGAAGCAGATGCCACGAGGCTTCCTGTACAGCCTGAAGAACCATGAGCCAATTAAGCCTCTTTTCTTTATAAATTAACCAGTTTTCGGTTTTTCTTTATAGCAGTGGGAGAATGGACTAATACAAAGTGTAACAATCAGAATGTTTTGACTTCAGCGGTTTCAGGTAGCACTTTTATGCTTGACAACTACCAGAGAAAGAAATAGAATATCTTTTTGCTTTGTTTTTTGAAGTGAGGAGAACCTACCTGGAATTCCCTAGTAGGCTCACCCTTGAGTCTCAATGGTCAGGTTACCATCACATGCCTGTTTCTAATTTCTGACCATCTTTATCTTTTTTTTTTTTTTATCTCTTCTGCTCCTCTCTCTCCTCTCACCCTCCCTGCACAAGTAGACCCCTGTGTCTGTTGTTTCCTTCTTTGTGTTCATAAGTTTCTATCATTTAGCTCCCACTTATAGGTGAGACCATGCAGTATTTGGTTTTCTGTTCCTGCATTAGTTTACTAAGAACGATAGCCTTCAGCTACATCCATGTTCCTGAAAAAGACATGGTCTCATTCTTTTATTATGGCTGCATAATATTCCATGGTGCATATGAACCACATTTTCTTTAACCAATCTGTCATTGATAGGCATATAGGTTGATTCCATGTCTTTGCTATTGTAAAGAGTGCTGCAGTGAGCATTCACAACACTCCACAATATTGTAATCTTACTGTCATTACTGAAATTATTTCAGTTCTAATGCTTTTGCAAATCACCCCAGGAAGGTCTATGTTTTAGGACCCTAGTACATTTTTCTAAGTATTTTTTCAAATATTTGCACTTGATTTAATAGGCCTATGCAATATATAATGCCTTGTTTGGTAGAAAATGGGGTAAGAAACTCAGACAAAGAAACAAAAGAAAAAAAAGAAAAAATGTAAATGAGAGAGCAACTATGCTTTAATATGAGAAACCTAGGTACTTTATGACACTCCGAATGGGCAAGTGCCAGAAATGATGCTTATACTACATATAAAGTTTACGATTGCTGGTGATATAAAATACTCTCTAGGCAGAGTCTGTCCTCAATGAACATATACTTCAATGGAAAGAAAACCAAGTAAACCTACAGTTATTGTATAATATAAGTCTTGATTTCTTGAATCACAAAGTGCTCAGGACCCCATTGGAAGGGCACTTCATCAAATCCTTAAATACTCCAGCCATCTGTCTTCTTTTCAGTCTCTTAACACTACATCACACTTTCATTCTACTTCACAGTTTATCACTTAAGCACATTCTCATGTTTTTCAATGTTGTTTCATAAATATAAAGTGAATAAATTTTATTTACTAGATTTTCCCGGGAAGAAAACTGTATTTTTTTCGAACAAATATTTTTATAAGTAACTTAGAGAAGAGGTTGAAATTTGATAGAACCCATGTCTAACTAAATGGCTTTGATCAGGAAATGAACTTCTATTGTTCCTGAAAAATAAAGAGGGAGTGGGAGGGAAAGAGAGGACAGAGATAATAAGGGGGACAATTTGAGAAAGTGAGAAGTTTTTCAATCTGTGATGTTGTCCCTCAATATCACTCTTTGAATCATCAGGATTGTAGCTGAGCTACCGTAATTTATGAGACAATTACAAGCAGGTTTTTTTTTTTTTTTTTTTTTTTGTGTGTGTGTGTGTGTGTTTGTGTGTTAGGTAGAAAGATAGAAAGAGAGATTCCGGTGAAGGAGAGATGCTTTGTCTCTGACATTGGGAAAAAGGAGATAATATTAGTAAATAAAGAAGCCAGTGGCATCTGGAGGCTACAGTCATCATCTATATGAAATAAATTAGTGTTGGTACTCCAAGTAAGACTGTAAGACTATAAGCTTCTGAAGTTAGGGACTGTGATTCACTTTTATGTATTTAATGTGGACCAGAGAAGGCATCTAATTTTTTAATATGAGTCTCTTAGTTTTTGACAAATAAAATATTTGGGCTGGAGTTGGATGTGGTGGAAGGTGACAGAGACAGAAAGGGATGACATTTCTAGAAGTGATTTCAGATACATTAAATAACCAGGCAGCTATGAACATTACTTCTTGCTGGCAATTTCCATTGAATCAGCAACATAGCATTTCTGCCTTTCTGATATTCTGAACGATGTTCAGCTCCAGACCTGCTGAATGTGATTAAACAACATGAGTAACAGCATGCCTCAGGAGAACAGTGTGCGGTCGTCTGTGCTGTGTGGTTGGAGGGATTGGCTCTGTGCCGCCTGTCAAAATATATAACCTTATGGGCCAGAAAGGTCACAGCCATTTCCTGTGTGGATATAGCAAAGCTACTGCATGAATTCTTGACCAGAAAATGTCCTTGGCCGATATGTACCAGGGGGAAAACAAACCCTGTGTTATAATGGGATTTGCTTCCAATGACTTTGGGCTTTGAGGAGAAATAATCTACTCTGACAAAAATGTATTGCAAAAGAAGCTGCCATGCCACTCATCATATTAACACTCATTGATAACAGCTTTGTAACTATATTCCAAAAGCAATATTTTTTGCTATTTTTTTCACAATATGCCACACTGAGATCCCATAAGCAGCCAACTGTCTTATGTTGCCCACTGTTTTTGTTTACTAAACGAATTTAATTCAAGCTTCTAATATGGTGGTATTTCACTAGTTTGGTTTCAGACTCTTTCAAAACTGTAGATTTCCTGGTCTTTCTACAAATTTTAGAATCTGAGTCTCTGGAGCTAGGGCCTGTTATCTGCATTTTAAAATGCATTAAAGGTGATTTTGATGATCAGTTAGTTTCTGGATCTTTGTTCAAAGCAGATGGCACGATCTTCACCACTCTAAGCTACTCAGTTTAAAAGTCTAGGTCAGGACCCTAAAATCTTCCTTATAACAGGACTTCCTAGAGATTCTACAAACCATCCTTAAAATTAACGAGTGAAAGCTGTCAAATATACTAAATTATTCCTTTCTGTTTTACACTATAATAAGCAAATAGCTTAACATTTACACTGACATTATTTGTTGTTTTGACATAGTTGTGCAAATTCTGAGTCTTACTATCACAAATTTAGACACAGTGAAAGCCAAATAGATAACAGAAGTTGAAGTTATTGTAAAACTTGTTGTTTTATAAGTCCATCGGGGTACTAGTTAAATATTTGCAAACAGTATGAAGAATAAACTTAAAGGGATTACGAAACTAACCAGGATGTTATCTGCCATACATCAATATGAGCAAAAAATAATAAAACACATTGCTCTAAATAAAATTGTTATTAAAGGCCTTCTTTCTTTCTTACAGGTAAAAACTGATTCTTCTCAGGAGACAGATTATTCTAGCTCTCACCTCACTAAAGATTTGAGGAGTAGCTTAGAAAGCATCTCTGAAGCTTTGAAATGTACCAACACCCTCTATAGGATCTCATGTTTTGGGGGATGACTATCGAAAAGCTCTGACTCTAAAGAAGGGTTAGGAATACCACTGATAGAACAGAAAATTCTGTCAAATAATATTGGAAATCACGAAGACTATAAATTGCACATTTAAGAGAGATTTTTAAAAAAGATGAAATTCTTTACAGAGCTTGAAATTTTACAATAGGAAAAAACTCAATGGTTTCTGTGAAGGATGTATATCGTGAAAAAGTAGAAATATATATATATATATTCATTAATATATATATTCATTCATTTAAATCAACCTCCCGATAGCTAGACCTGAGAATGGGTTTGAGGGACAGCTGATTTTCATGTCTATGATAGTGGTTTTATGGTGACCAAACATATTGGTTTGCCTGAGACTGAGGAGTTTCCCCAGATGAGGAGTTTCCTAGGACATAGAACTGTCAGTGCTAAAGCTGTTTAAGCAGCAGGAAAACTGGGAAGAGTTGCTCACCCTGGTTAGTTACCTCCACACATGTACCCCATGATGTGTACATCCTGGTGGACAACGAATTGCCTAGTTCAACTCCCTCGCCACAGGGATTGATTCCAGCAGGGTATATAACCTAAATACTTTTGATGAGTGTGAAGCCAAGGACTTTTGCTTGATACTCTGAAGTAGAGAAGCCCTCCATTTCAGGGTGGCCTTGTGTTTATATAAATATAAAATAAAACTATTACAGCCCATTTTTGCTTCAATGGAGAAACCAAACCCCAGGATGAAATTGACACATGGAGGAGGGTGCAGTCTGTGAACAGTGGGGAGGAACTGGAATCTTGATAACAAAGAAGCCCTCCCTATCAAACATTATCTGTAACCTACCTCCACCTCGGGCTTATTTAATCATTATTTGGGTAAAAGCCATGCCTCATGCCTCATGGAAAGTTAGATAATCAGAAGGGTTGACTTTATGATATTGGGTAATCTATTTAATCCTGCTTTTTCTCTGAAACCTTATCTATAAAATGGACATGATAATTCCTTTTCTATTTGCCATATGGGCTGCCAATCAATCTATTAATTTTTTATTCACTCAACAGGTATTTATTGGAGTATTTACTGTCTTTCAGGCTCTAGGAACACAGAAATAATGAAGTCACATAGTGCTTAAAAAGTAGCTTTGGGACATAGCAAAATTATAGAGGGAGCCCCTTGATGGAGATCAACCATATTTTGGGACATTGGGTATCTGGGAGGTGAGATGGCGTATGAAGTTGCTGGAAAATAACCTTAAAGTCTAGGATTATAGACAAGAATATGTTGTGTGGTGCTCATAAAAAATGAGTGACTGGAGGATCTCTGAACATACACTTGCCTGTTCTATATGTGTAGTCCATGGCTGATCTTGACCTTCTCCTCTAAATCAGTGACATGGTAAAATATAGCAACTGCAATTCAACTTTGTATTATTTGTTACCAGCAAGACTTGTAAAACTACTGATGTGTGTGTAATTGCTGTACCAACAAGAACTTTAAGGGGTCACAGCTATCATCAAATAGAATATTTCCTGGGAGAGTGGGTATACATCCATTGCAATAGCCTGCCTCTAGGTCTTTGCTTCTGTTAGTCTCTGATTCTGTCTTCCTCTCTCCATCTGTCAAGTCTTTGATGAAGCCTTTTATGATTCCTTGTAAACAAAAGTGGGCTCTTGTTGAAGCTCTTAGAGAATTGCATCTGTGCTTTACTTTGACTCTTATCACAGATATTCTTGTATTATTATTTGTGTCACATTTAGGTCATTGATGGGGACTCTGTGTGTGTGTGTGTGTGTGTGCACACCATAAATATTTAGCAATCCATAAGCATATGCTGAGTAGAGAATTAAATTTTTATAAGGGTCCCATAATATGTTGTTTGCCTGTTTTGTGAATAGAGCCTCTAAATTTGACCTATAACTTCTGCAATTTCCTGTTTTAAAAATGACTGCATGTTAAAAAATAAAACTGCTTTTGTCTGAAGAAAATGGGAAATAATAGTAGGTAAATAAAAAGAAGATGGACTTGTTTCTTTTTCTAAGAAAACTATTATTTTATATAAAGCCTTTGGAAGCTCAAATGCCTCTGTCATTGACTATTCTATTCAGCCTATTGCTGAGCTCCCAAATTACGGATGACCTGAACTGGCATCTCTTCTATGAAAATGAATTATTCTTAGAGAATAGCAGGGGTAAAAGTACTGAGCTGGATGAATGAGAGGAAAAGATCAATTTTCCTTTTGTGGTGAACTGGGAAAGAACCCTTGGAGATAACCATGGAGGAATTTTCAAAATCACAGAAATCATGTTGTGGGGAGGGTTTGCTGAAGAAGAGACGCTCTTCAAACTGAGCTCATTTTACGTAACGCGTGTTTCTGACAATTATTCAAGTGACTCTGGTTTTGTACAGTAAGTACTGGCTTCTAATGTTTCTTTATTTATCCCTTGCCTCTCATAGCACCTTTTCACCTAGAAGTGCCAATAGTGTGAAGTAAACAGGAAACACAAGATTACATTCAGAAACACTAAATACAGTCCAGTGAATACTCATTATCTCATATATGTGCAAATCAAGCAAGTGATTTGAACTCGTCACTATGCCTCAAATAGGAACAACAACAACAAGGTGAAAAGGAGCAGAAGACTTGTAGAAAAAAGAGAAATATTACATAAATGAAATTAC
Source organism: Symphalangus syndactylus (assembly GCF_028878055.3). Classification (NCBI taxonomy): domain Eukaryota; kingdom Metazoa; phylum Chordata; class Mammalia; order Primates; family Hylobatidae; genus Symphalangus; species Symphalangus syndactylus. The sequence goes on from NC_072436.2 coordinate 99,821,403, forward strand.
AGAAACAAAGGAGAAGTAAAGGTGAGAACAGAGCTGCAAAGCTAAGAGGGATGCTGGAGATTCTTTGGTAAAGGTTGTTATAACGCCCCTTGTCTCTGAATCTCAGGAATGAAATAAAATATGCACTCAGGTAGAAGAGAAAATCACATATGAGGAAAAATCAAGCTGGTCTCAGTCTTCTTCACAATAATCCACAATTCTAGAGGCCTATATAATAGATTTCTGGAATAACGTCTACAAGGATGGCCCAAGAAGATCATACTCTGCCAGCTGCTGTTCATCTGGAAAGGAAGCAAAATACATTCTTAAATACATTATAGAAAAAGTCCAGTCATTTTTAAAACTAATAAAACTACTGGATGATAAAATGCAGCATAAAAACAGATCTGAATCTCTACAAAATGCACAGGACAAGAGGAACTTTGAGGAAAAGAGTTGGGGGCTAAGTATTTAACTCATTGAAATGGAGAACCAGTTTTTTAATGATTCCAATATTTTGATTTTATTAATTTTTATGACTCTTGACCAATATTTCAGAAAATAATATGTATAGTAAAGAAATATTATCTAAAAATCACCACAAATGTTAGTTGCATTTCTTTTTCTATTTGTTCACAGCAGCTTTGTTTATTTTTTAATTTTTTAATTTAACTTTTAAGTTCAGCAGTACAAGTGCAGGTTTGTTACACAAGTAAGCTTGTGTCATGGGGTAGTTTATTTTCTTCATCTAAACATGAGAGAAATAAGTTAATATCTCATAAAATAATGTCGTAGTCTGAATCTGCTTTTCTACCCTTTTTCTTTCTTCTTTCTGTTATTCTTGACTTTGTCCCTAGGTATATGGGCGTGTCTGAGACCATCTACAACAAATGCTAACAGCACTACCTCCAGGGTGATTTGATCAATATTTCAGCAAATAATATGTCTATGGTAGAGAAATATTATCTAAAATTTACCCCAAATTCTAGTTTCTTTTTGTTTGTTTGTTTACAGCAGCTTTGTTTTTCTTTATTGTTTTATTTTTAAATTTAACTCTTATTTTAAGTTCAAGGGTACAAGTGCAGGCTTGTTACATACATAAACTTGTGTCGTGGGGATAGTTTAATTTCTTCATCTAAACATGAGAGAAATAAGTTAATATATCTTATAAAAATGATTTCACAGTCTGTTTTTCTACCCTTTTTCTTTCTTCTTTCTCATATTTTTGGCTTTGTTTTTAGGCATATAGGCATGTCTGAGGCCATGGACACCAAACGCTAACCGCGCTTCCTTCAGGGTGATTTGATTTTGGCTTCTTTAAGCTTTCTTCTCTTGACTGTCCTGTCATGCATGATTTCATTTTTTAGTATTAAGCACATATCATTTTTATAACAGAAGTCTTGTTTAAAAAAAAAACAGAAGCTATTCATACGTTATTTTCATGTCAAAAGGCTGTGAATGGAGTCTAAAGAAAGAAACTCTTTTTTACAAAATATATTCAGTAAAACTTTGTCAATCAGGTAGTTTTGAGAAAGAAGCTTGAAAATTTCTTTGGAATTAAAAAAAAAAATCTCTAGGTAAATCCTCCACCCTGTTGGCATCACATATCTATGTATTAAATGGTTGTCTTGCAAAACCCGCTGAGTGCCTGCTTGGGCTCCATCTTGCTAGGCAACGGCCTAAACGGAAAGGAAGGTATTGTTCCAGATAGATCCATAGAAAAGCTCTGCTCCTGCCACATTACTGTTTTTAAAAATATCAACTTGACTTTCATATGTAAAAATAGTTAAGCCCTATAATAGTTAAGCCCTATATTTCTATGTATTTTTCTTCCATATGGAAAAATGATTTACTGTCTTTCAGGTTTTAGAAATGACCATTCTAAAACTTTTGCTCTATCATAAACTCTAACTTTTAACTTTTGCAAATTAATATTAAAAATAAATTAGGTTCCTTCCTGGCCTTTGCTGATTCATTTAGCATTTCTAGTTCCCCAGAGCTAGAATAAGGACAAAGGCAGGTGGAGTTTCCTAAGGCTTGGAGAGAAGAACTAGAGGAGCACTATATGTCGCCATTGCCATATTCCTAGGACACTGGATCAGTCAAGGCCTAGTATTGAAAATAGCATCAGAGCTGTTGTCAAGAGCTTTACAGATAATAATATATCTAATCCCCACAACCATTTCTATAAATTACTCTATGAAGCTGAAGATATCCTGAGTTTCAGTAACCTACCTACCCATCATAAGACTAGTAAGTTTCAGCATCATGCCCTGAACCCAGAGAGTTTGGCTCCAGACTTTATTTACATGCCTCATCTGATATCTCAGAAGGTAAATTGCTTAGGTGTTAATAGACATGTTCCTAGCTTCATAATGGGTGAAATGGTCCTATAAATAGCATTACCATAAATAATATACTCACTAAGGCTAATATTTGAAAACATCTTTGAAAACTGAGATGGTTCTTAAATGGGAGAATTCTTACTCATCAGTGGCACGTGCACATACTTAGTGTGTTTACTCTTTGGGAGATACTCGTTAAAGATGTGGGTGTGTTGGGGGAGATTTGCAATTAAATAAGTATGAGAATAGACAGGGAAGCAGATGTTACAGCTGGATGCTCCTTTGGGGTCATACCGGCAATGTTATTAATGCTCTGATGGTCATGAGGATAGATGTTCTTATGTGCTCGCAAGAGGCAAGAAAGCAGGCAGACAAGGGGAATAACATAAATCTAACCAATAAAAATATTAGCCTATGCCAGTTTGAATCAAGAAATAATAATCTCTGTAAAGAACAGGGCATGGGTGTTTGTTTTTATTGTGCTGCATTTAGGATTATTATGAGGCAGTGCAACTTATGTTTCTGTTGCCAACAACATTTGTAAAATTGGCAGTTTTACAGGGAAGATTGTGAACAGCTATAAAAATATTATTTCCCTATAGATAAAAGTTAATTCCTATTTCTATCATGCCATGAAGCATGGTCTAGGGATCCACCAAAAGAGTCAGGAGCAGCGGAATCTGGAATCTCATCTCAGCTGTTGAGTCCTTAAGGATATGCAAGTCTCAGGCTGTGTTTTCTTTGATTCCAAGTCTCTCTTGGCAATGAGCTAAGAACCTAGGGATAACTTATTCTTTCAGTTCTTTATAGGACCATTTATTTTAGTACTGTAGTCATGAAGGCTTAAATACTAAAATCCTACCAGTTCCAGTGAATAGAACAAAAAATAATATTTTGCATTGGGCATTTTGGAGGTGATTGGAAACACAGAGCACTACAGTTCAGTTTCTGGCAAAGAAAAAAAAACACACACAACAACAACAACAAAAATTGTCCTAGAGGTCAGCATAATATGCATGCTATATATCTGTCTCATTGATATGGTCATCAATAAGTTCTTTACATGCAAGTTCACCTTTGTAGATGGAAAAGTTTTCTGAAAATGTTTGAGGTATGCTGCTATCTGGATACTCTAGCTTATTTGAGAGGATGACAGAAAATAATCCATAATAAGGTAGCCATAAATAGAAGAATCAAGGGTTTGGAGAGTGTTAAAACTTATGTGTGTGTTAGATAAGCCTACGCTACTATTTTCATCTAGAAAATGGGGACGTGAAAAATGCAGAAAGCAAACTCAGGACTAGAGTTTGTCAAATAGGATCAGATAATATACAGGAGAAAGAGAAAAGGAAAGGAAACTATGTACCACTGCATTATTTTATTTATTTGTTCATTAATTCATTAAAAAAATGTATATTAAGCCCCTACCATGCCCTAGATGTATCTTAGATGCTTGAAATAAATATATCAATGAGATAAAACACATAAAAGTTACAGTTTTTGTGGACCTTGAATTTTAGCAAGAGGTTACAGAAAATAATAATAATTATGCATTAATGATATAGAACATTAGGAGATGACAACTGGTATGGAAAAATAGATCAAGGCAAGAAGTTATGGAAAAGCTATGAAATTACATTCCTGGATGCTGATTCCAAATTATATGAAGGTATACAATTCAATATTTTTTAACAGAATGATGAGGATGGTTTATAGGCAAAATAGTTCAATGAAAGTTGTTGGTATCTTAGGAAGAGGGATGCATTAATAGAGGCTCTCTACAAGGAATGGACTGAATAAACATTACTTGTTGTTTAATAAACATTACTTATTGTGTAATAAACATTATGTTTACTAAAATGGTATGCTATTTTCCTGGATGGAGATGTAATATAGGGTCCATTAAAACTCACCAATCCTCTATAATAGTACCTGCTTTCCCTCAGTTTCATAGTAGTAAATCACAACATAAAAATACCTCATTTATGATTATGAAGTCCAGGGAAAATACTAAAGGAGCAGAAGAGTTTCCTCTATTTTGTTTTTCAGTTTAAGATCATGGTTTAAGAAGAGAAAGAAATTCGAAAAGCCAATAATTGAAGCAGCATTTCGTTATTTGTGGTCTTGGTTTATGGTTTTAAGACTCATGAGCAAGGAATATAGCACAGCTTGCAAAATCAGGGAAAAATGTTTTGGGCAGGTCACTGGCAGTGTTTACCTGAAATTCGAGGAGGAAAGAGAGGGAAATAGCTAATACGAAGAACGCTAGGTAGGACAGAAGAAAATCTGTTGTTAAAGGGTTTCATGTCACTTTTGGAGAAATTAACAAGGAAACAGACAGGAAATAGTGATGTACGTATGTCTATATACACTTTCTAAAATATATTAAAATGCATCTTAACAATATCACAAGTATGAAGAATTGGTAAACAGGATGTTTGGAATATCAAAATAAAAGCAATCAAATAAAAACAATGACATGTGGCAGAAAAATACCTACATATAAGAAGAAACCAACCTATAGTGCAAGCACATTAGAGAGTTTTAACTGAAATTCAAAGGAGAAAGAAATTACAATGCCTGTAGGAAAGAACTATGTATTTTCAGATATTCTGTAGTATAGTATATGTACAGATAAAAAGCCAGTTTAATCAAGTTTCATGAGGTTGTGCTATAAATAAGCCATTCTTTGTCAACTATAAATTAGCTTGCACTCTTAGCCAATAAGACAGATTGAAGGGTAGATTTTCTAATATCAACCTTGCTGCATGTTCTAGTCAATGTTCTTTGGGTACCAAGAGTAAGAGACCCACTTAAACCAGTGCAATAAAAGTGGGGTTTTATTTTAAGGATACAAAGACTCACAGGGCAGGAATGGCAAACCAGTTAGGTATCACAAGAACTAGAAAAGTGGGATACCTGACTCAGTCACCAATCTCTGTGTGTATCTTCCATTCCCTTCTCTTTGCAAATTTACTGTATTCAGTTTCCAAATAGTAATTTCCAATCATCAAACTAGTCTGACCTTTCACTGTGCTTCAAATAACTCCTCTATTTCTTTGTCTCTGTCTCTGTGTGTATACATATGTATATATCCTTCAGTGCCTTACTATGCTGTGTTTAGATTAAATTCCTCAATACTGTGCTCATGAATTATCTCTATGGCTATACTTAGCATAGAGTTTATCTTACCTTTTGAATTATTTATATTTTATATTTTAATATTTTTATTTCTCTGATTGCTAAGTGGTTAATTTAAATTTGTGTAGTGTTTCATTTATACCTATTTTTGTTCCCAAATTTTCTCATTTATGAATATTTTTGCTATGTCTGTCTTTGAGTATTCTAAATGATCTATTTTAAGCAAATAACATCTGACTAAAATTATTCTATAATATTAATTTATCTGCAATAAGTTCCTATTCTAATGGCTGTTGTTGAATTCCTTATTTAGCTTTAGATTCCTTCAGGTATTTTTTTAATATTGATTTGTCTGCCCAACTTGAGAGAGAAATTTTGGTTTTGATTTATCTTCTCTCTCTCTCTTTCTCTTTCTTTCTCTCTCTCTCTCTCTGTGTGTGTGTGTGTGTGTGTGTGTGTGTGTGTGTGTGTTTTCCTCCACATCCTTGGCAGTTATTGAAAATGAGGCTGTGTTTAGTTGTTATAGTATTAGTTGTATAGTTGTTAAACTAAAAATTCAATGCTGTTACAATCAGGTAGAAAGAATTACCACCAGTCTTTAACCATTCCATAGTAACTTGCTGTTTGCTGGAGAACAAGGAACAGACTTCCTAGTGCCTGATCAGTTTGTAGAATGTTGTAACTTGTTGTCAAGGTCATACTTCTCTACACATTATGATGCAAACCATAACAATTGCATACTTGAGCACAATGGTTATAATTGCCTAGATGCAATGAGATTACATATGCTTCCCATGTTATAGCCTGGGGACAACAGAGTAAGTTAGCATCACTAGACTGGAACCTGGATGTTAGATGCAGTTGATATCGTATGTGAAAGGCAGTACTTGAAACCATATGAGGTAATTATGCTAGTTTTGTGATGACAGGGTCAAGCACATAGGTGTCTGATAAGCTCTTACTTAGCGCTCTCCTCATAGCAGGTCCTTGCCTGAACAATTTTACCTCCACAAACCCAAGAGAAAACACCCAAAAGAACAGTGTGATTTTTACTGGGATGGCCTCTATAGGAACAGGCTTTGACTAACATGATGGGTACAATTTTGACAAATTGAAGTTGAATTTGTTTGCCTTGAGTGACATCTACATAAACCTGCTTGATAATTAAATGAGTGTATATCTATAGCTCTGAGAAGCCATCTGTACAGTCTCCACCGGTTTGGAAATCATGAACGGAACAATTGAAGTCATGGGCATGTGTGAGCAGGAAGTATTGGCTTTCAGGGAAAGAGGACCCTGAGAAAAACCTTGAATTACCTAATAATTAAAGGATCTCAGAAAAGAACAGAGTCTTGAGAAATAGGCTGAAGGAGAAACCAGGGACATAGGAAAGCTGCAAGAAGAGCTGTGAGTCAAGTATAGAAACAATTTCAAGAAGATGCTATTTCTAAATGGTGACATGTACTGTCAAATACCTATTAAATTTCATAAGGTGATGGTTAATGACCATGAAATGTTGTGGTTACAAAAGTTTAAATTAGTTAGTTAAGGTGGAAGAGATAAATAGGTGAGGAGGATTTTACCAGCTAGAAGAATAGCAATAATTCTAGGTAGAGGATGCGTTCTGGGGGACTTTATTTAAAGACTGTAGTAATGACATGAAGCTTTCCGTAATATTTTTCTCTAGGAGACCATGTCTTATAAAACTATGTCGTATAAAACTTGTACTGATTTCACTTCGTAGATACTTAATAAAAATTGTAGAATGGTTGAAAAACACATTTTGAAATAGCTTCACAAAGTGGAGGGAGAAGTGTGGGAAGAAACTGACTTGCATTTTGAGTACTTACGAGTGTAGCAAATGCCATAATTGGCCCATTCATATCTGCTAGGTACTCATCATTATAAGTACAAGGCTGCTTACGTTGATACCTGTGACTCTCTGCCTAAGGGCTCTTTTCTGTCTATGGAAGATTGCTCAGCCTACACATAGGGCAAGCTAGAAGCGCTGCACAGTTAATGCTCCCAGAAGCAGCTCTCAACTAGTAACAGGCAGAGATAAATACTTCCGCTTTTTAAACATCAGAGGGATGTATTGTACACTGTCTCTTAGAGTTTACCAGAAGGATTAAACTCTAGTTTTCCACAGTGGTAACTTGCTTTATGATGCCCCTTAATTGGCTTTCTTCTTTGCCTCTCATTTCTTCTGCTAGGGCTTCCTGAAATAATTTCCTAAATAAATTATTGCCCTCAAATCCTTGTATCTGACCCACTCTGGGAGCACCCCAAGCAAGACACTGAGCTAGTCTCTATATGCTTTCACATTTTATATCACTTAATCCTCATGGTTTATTTAACCCTGTGACTTTAGAACTAGATAGAGAATCCTATCTAGTTATAAGTGATGGGTTGTAGGCTTGGAGAGATTAAGAGTATCGGCCAGGTTTGTACAGCTAGCAACTTGTGGAACAATCTCAACTCTTTTAGTCTAAATCTTAGGCTTTTTGTTTTAAACCAAATTGCTGCATCTCTGGTTTCTTATTAGGTGAAGTCTTTATTCCTCTTCATCAAGACATTTTTTATAACTATGTGTGTACATGGAGAATAAAATAAATATGAAGAAAGTGAAAAAGGAATTCTGTAATACAAATGTTATTTGGCTATTACCAAAAAGTCGAAAAACAACAGATGCTAGCAAGACTGCGGTGAAAAAGGAATGCTTACACACTGTTGGTGGAAATGTAAATTAGTTCAGCCACTGTGCGAAGTAGTTTGGAGATTTCTCATAGAACTTAAAACAGAACTAAAACTCAACCCAGCAATCCCATTATGGAATATATATCCAAAAGAAAATAAATCATTCTGGCAAAAACACACGTGTAGTCATATGTTCATCACAGCACTATTCACAGTAGCAAAGACATGAAATCAGCCTTCATGCTCATCAATACATGTACACGATGGAATACTATGCAGACAAAAAAAAGAATGAAATCTGTTTTTTTTTTTTTTTTTTTTTTTTTTTTTTTGCAGCAACATGGATGCAGTTGGAGACCATTATCCTAAGTGAAGTACCACAAAACAGAAAACTAAATACCACGTGTTATCACTTATAAGTGAGAGCTAAACATTGGGTACTCATGGACATAAAGATGGGAACAATAGACACTGGGGACTACTAAAGAAGGGAGGAAGGGAGTGGGGCAAGGAATGAAAAATTAGCTATTTGGTACTATGCTCAGTGCCTGGGTGATAGGATCAATTGTATCTCAAACCTCAGCATCACACAACATGTGTAGCTAGGCAACAAACCTGCACATGTGCCACCTGAATGAAAAATAAAACTTTAAGCTATTTAAAAAATGAAAAAAAGGTATTTGGAAGAAATTATTTGACTCTCCTATCAAAGGTACCAATGATAGAAATCCTTCTCGTTTCATTTTTGGATATAACCTGTTACACTCTAAAGCTGCATTATATTTACTTGCGTATGATTAACCATAGTGCCAATGCTTTAAATGATTTCAAATTATCATAATGGTGGAATTTGGATTTAAAAAATCTTATTCCCAATGTAACACCATTTATGATTTTTAAAACTCTTTAATATTTCATAATTGAAGATTTTAGGTAATTACTTTTATAAAATTTTATTTTTTAGATCTCTCCCTCCAGTTGTGGAGACTTTCTGCTAATATTATGTTCCTACTTATTTTAATCAGAACTTTTCACCTATGTAAACTAAATAGACATTATTTATATTTGCAAGAAATAGAACCAAAATTTGGTTTAATTAGAAGGAGATTAATATATATTCAGCACACAAATTGTACAGCACCCATAGCTGTCATATGACACTAATTACCCCTCTATAGAGGTTCAGTGGTCCCAAGCATGAACTATACATAAGATCTTATGTGTGAACATATATAATGTCATTTCTTCCTTTCCAGTATTAAGCCTTTTATTTTGCTGACCTTCTTGCTCTGTCTAGGACTTCCAGTACTATGATGAATATACGTGACAAAAGCAAGCTTCCTGGCCTTGTTCCCAATTTTTCAGTCTTTCACCATTTAGTCTGAAATTGAATATGAATTTTCTGTGGGGTTTTTTATATTTGACTTTTATTACATTGTGGTAGTTTCATTTCAGTGCTAGTATGTTGAGTAAATACTCATAAAACGCTTTTTTTTTTCACCATGGAAGGGCATTGAACGTTGTTAAATATTTTTTCTGCACCAATGGAGATGACTGTTTATTTTCATTGTTCTGTTAATATGGTGTATTACATTGATTGCTTTTTGTATGTTGAACAATCTTTGCATACTAAGAATAGTTCCCACTTTGGTCACGGTGTATAATTCTTTTAATATGCTGTTGAATTTGTTTTGCTAGTATTTCACTGAGAATTTTTGCATCAATATTGCTCAGACTGCTATAAAGAACTATCTGAGACTAGGTAATTTATGAAAAAAAAGAAGAACTCTCAGTTCCACCAGCCATACAGGAAGAGTGGTTATGAGGCACCAGGGAACTTACAATCATGGTGGAAGGCAAAGGGAAAGCAAGCATGTCTTACTATCGTGGAGCAGGAGAAAAAGAGAGTGAGCAAGCAAAGAAGTGCCACACTTTTAAAGCATCAGATCTTGTGAGGACTCATGATCATGAGAACAGCATGGAGGAAATCCATCCCCATGATCCAATCACCTCCCACCATACCCCTCCTTCAACACATGAGGATTACAATTTGACATGAGATTTGGATGGAGACACAGAGCCAAGCCATATCAAATATTAATTAGGCATATTGCTCTGTAGTTTTTCCATAGGTTCTTTAGATATTCTTCATTATTATTACATCTTTAAAATTTCTGTTCCTCAGACATGATAATTTCAATTGTCCTATCTTTGAGTTTGTTGATTCTGCTTTCTATCTGCTCATATCTACCTTTGAATCCCTCAAGTTATTTTTTTCATTTCAGAATCACAAGGGCAAACTGTGGAAGAAACAAAGAAGAGGTATTGTTTTAGATGAGGAACAGGCTATGAGGCTGTCATCTTGAATGTCATCTCATATATTGTTTAGCTACTTCCTATTCTAACAGCAGTCTGTAAGCCAGAGTTTCTGAATCACCTGGGAGCTTGTAAGAAATGAAGAATTCAGGTCTCCTCCCAGACTTAGTCAAACAGAATCTACATTTACACAATCTGCAGGTGATCCACAAACACATGGAAGTTGAGAATTATTGGTTCGTAAAAATTATCTAGTATTTTATCTTTGCCAGAGAAAGCATAACAGCAGTGTGTAAGGTGATGACTGGAGACCAACACATGATAATACATACCTTTCTATGGTAAATTCTTCTGTGTGGAGTCATATGAATACTATGTGTATGTTTAATTAGTCTTGTAGCACCATATATGAATTAACAGTCAATTTGATTTAATATATTTGCAAAAATAGTTTTCAGAAGTACAGGCTTAAAACAGATATTTAATTGTTAAATCTAATGGACTGATTTTATAAAATTCTTATTGAATACATGGTTGAAAATATATCAACTTCATATACAGAAATTTTACATCCTAAGTGCAAACCCTGGGATTATTTGCATTTTGTGTGATTTTCCATGCTGTTAGAAAATATTAAAATGAACATATAATATTTCCGTGCCCACACAAGATGTTGCTTTAAAAATTGTGCTTTCCTTATCCACTACAATGAAGCTGGCTTCATCCCCAGTATGCAAGTTTGGTTCAATATACGCAAATCAATAAATGTGATTCATCACATAAACAGAACTAAAGACAAAAACTACAAGATTATCTCAATAGATGCAGAAAAGGCTTCTGATAAAATTCAACATCCCCTCATGCTACAAACTCTCCATAAACTAGCTATTGAAGGCACATACCTCAAAATAAGAGCCGTATATGACAAGCCCACAACCAACATCATACTAAATGGGAAAAAGCTGGAAGTATTCCCCTTGAAAACAAGCACAAAACAAAGATGCCCTCTCTCACCACTCCTATTCAACATGGTATTGGAAGTTCTGGCCAGGGAAATCAGATAGGAGAAAGAAATAAAGGTTATTCAAATAGGAAGAGAGGAATTCAAATTATCTTTGTTAGCAGATGACATGATCCTATATCTAAAAAACTTCATCATCTCTGCTCAAAAGCTTCTTAAGCTGATAAGCAACTTCAGTAAAGTCTCAGGTTACGAAATCGACATGCAAAAATCACTAGCCCTCCTATATAGCAACACCACGCAGGCAGAGACCCAGATCATGAATTAACTCCCATTCATAATTGCTACAAAAAGAATAAAATACCTAGGAATTCAGCTAACAAGGGAAGTGAAGGACCTCTTCAAGGAGGACTACAAAGAATTGCTCAAAGAAATCAGAGATGACACAAACAAATGGAGAAACATTCCATATTCATGGATAGGAAGAATCAATATTGTGAAAAAGGCCATACTGCACAAAGTAATTTATAGATTCAATGCTATTCCCATCAAACTAACATTGGCATTCTTCAAAGAATTAGAAAAAACTATTTTAAATGCATATAGAACCAAAAAAGAGCCCGGATAGCCAAGAGAATCCTAAGCAAACAGAACAAAGCTGAAAGCATCACACCACCTGACTTCAAATTATGCTATAAGGCTACAGTAACCAAAACAGCATGGCACTGGTATAAGAACAAACACATAGAGCAATAAAACCACACACCTATATTCATCTGATCTTTGAAAATCCTGACCAAAACAAGCAATGGGGAAAGGATTCCCTATTTAATAAACGGTGCTGGGAAAACTGGCTAGCCACATGCAGAAAATTGAAACTGCACCCCTTCCTTACACCATATATGAAAATCAACTCAAGATGGATTAAAGACTTAAATGTAAAACCCAAAACTATAAAAACTCTAGAAGAAAATCTAAGCAATAGCATTCAGGACATAGGCACAGGCAAAGATTTCACGATGAAAATGGCAAAAACCATTGCAGTGAAAGAAATATTTACAAATGCGATCTAACTAAATGAAAGAGCTTCTGCACAGCAAAAGAAACTATCATCAGAGTGAACAGACAATCTACACAATGGAAGAAAATTTTTGCAATCTATCCATGTGACGAAAGTCTAGTATCTAGAATCTATAAGGAACTTAAAGAAATTTACAAGAAACAAACAAACAACATTAAAAAGTGGGCAAAGGATATGAATAGGCACTTCTCAAAAGAAGATATACATGCAGCCAACAGGCATATGAAAAAAAGCTCAACATCACTAATCATTAGAGAAATGCAAATAAAAACCAAAATAAGATACCATCTCATGGAAGTCAGAATGGCTATTATTAAAAAGTGAAAAAACCAAAGATGCTGGTGAGGTTGTGCAGAAAATGGACCACTTTTATACTGTTGGTGGGAGTGTAAATTAGTTCAACCATTGTGGAAGAAAGTGTGGCAATTTTTCAAAAACCCAGAGGCAGAAATATCATTTGATCCAGCAATTCCATTATTGGGTGTATACAAAGGAATATAAATCATTGTATTATAAATATACATGCACCTGTATGTTCATTACAGTGCTATTCACAATAGCAAAGACATGGAATCAACCTAAATGCCCATCAGTGATAGGCTGGATAAAGAAAATGTGGTACATATACACCATGGAATACTTCATAGCCATAAAAAGAATGAAATCACGTCCTTTGCAAGGACTTGGATGGAGCTGAAAGCCATTATTCTCAGCAAACTAACACAGGAACAGAAAAACAAACACTGCATGTTCTTGCTCGTAAGTAGGAGCTGAATGATGAGAACATATGGCGGGAGAACAACACACACTGGGGCTTGTGTGGGGGATGGGGGTAGGGAGACCATCAGGGAGAACAGGTAAGAGATGCTGGGCTTAATAGCTAGGTGGTGGGATGATCTTTGCAGCACACCACTGTGGCACAGATTTACCTATGTAACAAACCTGCACATTCTGCACATGTACCCCTGAACTTAAAATAAAAGTTGAAGGAAAAAAACCCCAACAAATAAACAAATGAAAATATTACGAAATAATGATACAGAAGCAGTCAACTGTAGAAGATAAGTAAATGGACATTATTTTCACTTTTTAATCTCTCAAACTGGAGGAGTTATATGGCTGTTGTGACATAGTTATGTGAAAGGTTTCATTGACGCCTTCTGGTTAGATTTTTAAAAAGTAATGACATCAAAACACTTTAGATACATAGATAATATAGAGATGCACTCAGATATACTATAAGAACTCCGAAAAACATAATTCTTCTACTGTGCTTCATGGTGCTTTTGGTGGGGCTCTGTGTTTACTTGATAAAAGGATCTTAAAGGCTGGGCTAGCTCCCCACATCTGTAGAGCTCTGGGGACCTAAGCCTTACTTCAGCATGACTATGCTTATTTAGAAATATGATTTATGCACGAAACATCTTTGCAACATTTTATTAGAAAAATAGCATTTTATAACCAAAATTGTTTTTTAAAATTGAAAGCCCTGAGCAAACATGTTAGTCTCTGGAGTGACATTCAAGACCTTGTATTAACTTAGCATCTTTTCCTGTCCGGCATTAATTCATCACGCTATCTGAATTGCACTTGCATGCATTAAAAAACAACTCATTGTTTCCTAAATTTGATGGCTTAGAGACCTAAATTGTCCACCTTTAGATTAAGGTAATAGTTCATCCCTCTGCCTCTCCCTTGGTCTCGTCCGTGTACTTCTTGAAGACATTGTGTGTTAGACATTCCTTTGACAAACGTACACTTGCCTTCTCCCCCACGAATGTTACATGTTGTTGCCCCATAAAACTTAGAACTTATTATTCACTTGTTCTGCAAATCTTTGGTGGGCCTAAATATGCTAGGTCCTGGGGTACAAGTGAATGTCAATGTGTTCACCATCCAATGAGGGAAAAGACAGAAAAATATATTAAATTAGAAATCCTGACTAGTGAGGTCCATCAGTACAAATTCTAAAAGCTTTCCAGTTAATGATGATATGCACAAGACTTAAAAATCATGGGTAGACCACATTTACAGTCAATCAAGATCTCTATGTAACTGTATAAAGTGATTCTTAGAAATACATAGAAGAACTCTTGACATAGTTTATACCGCTTTGTTCCTCACCCTATCTCCACTATCATTTTTTTTTTTTTTTAAAGTGAAAGGAGTCTTAGGCAGCTTTTATACTTGAAACCCACATTTTCAGATAAGGGAATGATAAATGGAGACATATAGAGGCATGGCCAAGACAGTCATTCTGGTAGTACTATGTAGTTCTTTTTCTCTTTTTTTTTTTTTTCTTCTTCTTCTTCTTTTTTTTTTGAGATGGAGTCATGCTTTGATGTCCAGGCTTGAGTGCAGTGGTGCGATCTTGGCTCACTGCAACCTCCTCCTTCCAGGTTCAAGTGATTCTCCTGCCTCAGCCTCCTGAGTAGCTGGGATTACAGGCACATGCCACTGCGCCCAGCTAATTTTTTTGTATTTTTAGTAGAGATAGGGTTTTGCCATGTTGGCCAGGCTGGTCTCCAACTCCTGACCTCAGGTGATTCACCTGTCTCGGCCTCCCGAAGTGCTAGGATTACAGGTGTGAGCCAACATGCCCGGCCTACTATGTAGTTCTTCTAAGTTCTAGTTCAATGCTCTTGTCTTTCCATGCTGGACAGACTCAGTGCTATTATTATTATTAATACATTGTAGGTAGGAAAAATTACTCCCTTTTATAAAAGTCTTCTATCACACATATATGCCCTCATGGAAAGCATAAATGCTTTCAATCCTATTTCTTTAGGAACTCTACTTGCTTTGCCCTTAGACTTTTATTTTTCACTTACTTTCATGGGCAATGTCTGAATCTGCCCAATTATCACACTTTCACTGTATTTTATTATCAAATCACTTTTAGCATCATAAGTTTCCCTACAACACCAGCTACTAAAACATATTTTTAGCTACTCAACCATAGTTTGAGTTCAAAATATGTTTGTCAGGTTGAAATGATCTTTGGGATTACTGTTAGAATCTTTTTCTGGGTTCCAGGTCAAGAGCAAATCACAAGCTACAATTAGGAATATTTCTATATATCTTCTTAGTGTGCCCAGTGATTGCAACACCAACAACCAAAATCTGTGGTGTGTTTTCTGATTTACCTAGTACATTTTTGTACAGTTTCTCATTCAAAAGTCTCAACTACTTTTATAAAGGGCAAATATAATCAGAGGAAAAAAGTGACTTCCTTGAAGGCACACTGCTAGTCAGTTCTCAAGCAGGGGATTCGATTCCAGGTTTTCTTTTTGGCAGATTTAAAAATGACACTTTGTATTACAGGACTGTTGAAGAAATCAGAGTATATTTTCATAGCGAATGTACTATTGATTGGTGTTCTGTAGAGAGACCTGCTGCTTTTTTCTCAAATGAAAATGCAAGTGGGTGGTAAAACTTTGTTTCATAAAATTTGGAGTTCTTCTTAAATTACCAGAGTTACAGAAAAAGTACTCAATGAGCAGGCAAACTAATCATGACACACATGATGGATTTGTTATTATTATCTCAGCATTAGTGCTGGCATCATATTTGTAAGAATTTCAAATACCTTTGTTTTGTGGTCATGTTAAATTATTACTGAATATATACAGACACTGAATCATATTTCATTGGTTTCCACATTTCCATACAGATAAGAGCATAATTGCATTAATCCTGTGTTTTTTTTGTTTTTGTTTTTTGTTTGTTTGTTTGAGACAGAGTCTCATTCTGTTGCCCAGGCTGGAGTGCAGTGGCACCCACTGCAACCTCTGCCTCCCATGTTCAAACAATTCTCATTCCTCAGCCACCCAAGTAGCTGGGATTACAGGCATGCGTCACCATATCCGGCCACTTTTTTGTATTTTTAGAAGATATGGGATCTCACCGTGTTGCCCAGGCTGGTCTTGAACTCCTGAGCTCAAGCAGTCCGCCTGCCTTGGCCTCCCAAAGTTCTGGGGTTACAGACGTGAGCAACCACACCTGGCTAACTGCATTAATTCTCTACGATTTTGTTTTGCAGATGATATACCAATTCACTTAGAAACATCCATGCATTTCCAATATCTAGTTATACTATAAAAAAAGATTTCATTGCAGCTGAAGATTTATTTGAATCCCAGCTAAAATAATACAGAAAGGAGTAGAAAGTGATAGGCCTGGCATGGAGGAAATGGTTGTCTTGTTATAGTATATTTATTTATTTATATAACTATATGCACATTTGTGAGTGTGTGTGTATGTGTGTATGTATTGGAGATCAGGTAATTTTGTATTTAGACTGGCGCACAGATGTATTCATCCATACAGTAAGCCACGTGTAAATATATATGTTGATCAAAAAGAAAATGGAAGGGAAGCTGAGAAACAAGGTGACTAGCCTCTGATCATCTTCCTTAGGAAAAAAAGTTATATGTTCAAATTCAGATGCTGCTGATTTCTAGCTGAATGTCTATAAGAAAGGAATTTAAGCCTTTGGATCTCTGTTTCTGCCAATGGAAAAATTAGAATGGTATATGAGATCAGAAATGTTTAGTCTATCTATCTATCATCTATCTATCTATCTATCTATCTATCTATCTATCTATCTATCATCTTCTTCTTCATCATAATCATCATCATCTATCTAACTAATCTATCAACTGCATACTATATACTGGCCTGTCAGTATGGAATCTTTTTCTTAATGAAAGCTCACATGCAATCACTAATTGTAAAACAAGTGAAAACTGAGTTTTTCTTGTTGAAGCCAGGGGTTCACCTCACAGGCTCAGTTTCTTTCCTTTTTCCTTTCAAAGAGCTATCAGTAACCCTTACCTTCCTTTAGGCTCTTTTTTTCTTCCTAAGTCATATTTTTACAATATTATTATATTACAAAACAATTTGAAAAAAAAAAAACTGGACCAGATGATTTCTTGGTTTTCCTTATGCTCTTACACTCAGTGATTAAACAAAAGGAATAAACTCTTAAAATGAATATAAATTTAAGATTAATATCTCTCTCCCTCTCGCCCTCCCTCTGAAATATGTGCATTATAGTGACTGGTTTGATTTAAATTCTAACTTTATTTGCTTATAAGTGGGTAATCAATGCAATTCTTTAAATAAATGTATTATTCTCATATATTTGTGAATTATTACACTAATACCATCTCATTGCATGCCTTCATACAAATATCCTTATTGAATCAATTTTACATTTTTTGTATTTTCCTTTCTGAAATAGTTTATTCCTTGTATGTATGTATAATGAATACAATAAAATTAATTTGTAATCTTTCATATACATTTTAATACGTTTATAATTTTCTATTATGTATCTATTACACTTCTGATTGCAATTTTACTGAATTCATAGATTTCATTGAGGAGAGCTTACATTTTCACTAACTAGAAATATATAGCACATTTTACCACAAATTATATCTTTTTACGTTCTTCACTAAAGTTTCATGATTTCACTCATATGATACTTACATATTTCTTGTTGAATGCTTTTCTTATACTTTAAAATATGTGGTTTTATTATTTTTGTAATGGAATGCTTTCATTATATTTTTATAATTCGTAGATCCTGGTAATAGAAAAGCTGCATTTTAAGGTGTTGAACTTAAAACTGTACACTTTTACTGGTTTGAAATAATTTTCTGATTATTTTATTGGCATGCAATCATATCCCTCACCAAAAAGTGTTGAGGTTGTTTCTCCTTTCAAATACTTGAAACTGCTTGGAATGTAAATGGTACTTTTGGCAAAAGGGTTGACAATTTCTTATAAAGTTAAAACTCCACCTACCATTTGACCCAGTAATACAATTTTTATAAATGCTAGAGAAAAAAAACACATTCACAAAAATAGTTGTGTCTGGATTTTCGTAGCAGCTTTATATATAACTAAAAATTAGAAGCAATTCATGTTCCCATCCACAGAAGAATTGGTAAACTAATTGTGGCTTATTCTTCAATGGAATTCAGCACAGAAATATAAATGAAGGAACTACAACCTGAATTGACCTCATAGGCAAGCTGAGTAAAACAAGCCTTTTGTTCTAAGGATAGTTTTGTAGGCTGATTGCTAAAATCATTTATTTTTCATCTTGTTTTATTGAATATATTTAAGAGTATAATTTCACTTCTCACTTCTGTGGCTGCATCTGCATTCTAGAAATTTTGACATGTAGTTCTTATGTTTATATTCAAGTCTACATGTTTTGTTAATTCCAGTTATCCTTTTTTAATGCTTAATTTAAAAAATGATGAAAAGTGGGACACACATAGGAGCCAGATGACCATATGAATTCTGAAATTCCACTGTGAGGATGCTGCCAGGTCCTCCTGCACCAGGGATAAGCTTTAACTAGCCCTAGTTTTGCTACCTGAGGATGGTACCCAAGTCCATTGCTCTCTCTAGCTCTTGACCCCACTTTTGGGATGTACTTCCTTTTCCCTTATCCTCCTTGGCCATATCTGCAGAGTTAAAATGGAAAAGTATGACCTTTTTGGCAGCCAAAAAAAACTTTCCAATCTGTTCCCTTCCTTTACAACATTGGCAACCAGATATATTTTTGGATCTCAAACATTTTGGTTTTTTAGACCTGGCTGGCAGTGCTTTTGCTAGTACATCTCTTTTTCAAATATTGACCAATTTCTTTGGCAAAAGCCACCTCCATAAATCTTTTTTAGATAAAACTCTCTATATACTTAATTTCAGGTGATTTGGGTGCAAGTTTCTGAGTAACAGGTATTTAATCTTCTGAGTGCATTTACATCTAGGAGAAAGGTCTACTAGACACTAACTAAATATTTCCAAGAGTGTTAACAGATGGAGTTGCAGCCATGCTCTTGATTTGGTCTTCACCTTGAGCCCATTTCTTACTATTTGTATCCTGGGTTTGGTCTTTTCCCTGTAGCTATGTTTAAATGACATGCCTTTGATTTTGTGAAAAACACTTTTATATTCTGACACTAAAATTTATAAGCTCTTTATTTTCCTTCTAAATTATCTTGTCAGTCAATATTATTCTGAGCTTGATCACTTTTTTGGATCACTTTAACAAATGCAACAAGCTGCAGCCTCTCAAACCTCACACTTTCAACATACTTTCAAAGCCTCATCCAATTTTATGAAAGTATTGGGTACATTTCCTGTTTTCAGATTATTTTAGGTAGCACTTTTACCAAATATTTCACCACCATGTAACATGAGTCACTATTTTTCAGCCTTCTATGTTTCTTCACCTCTCTATGGTCTCAAGTCAATCCCATATGTTTTAGATTTTTGTTATAGCAGCACTATACTTCTTGGTAGCAATTTTTATGCAGTTAGCTATTGATATAATAATGTTTCATAATATATAACCACAAAAGATTGTGGCATTCAACCATAAACATCCGTTTACTATCCAACCATTGGTGGGTTAGCTTGGATTCAGGTGATCTAGGCTGTGCTCTGTTAGGTTTAGGTCCAATTCTATCTATTAGTCTCAGACTTCTTACCCAGTGACTGCCCAAGGCATGTTCCTTTGATGATGAAAGGCAGGAGTCAAAGTACCTGGCTAAATTGTGCAAGCATGTTTCAAGCCTCTGTTCATGTTACCTGTACTAACGTTCTATTGACCAAAGCAAGCCACATGACTAAGCTCTAAGTAAATGTGATAGGAAGTATAGTCATCCCATGTAATCGTGGTCATGAAGAGTGAAAATTTTCTGAATGCTAATCCTAATCTACTCAACTAGTATTTATTTTTAATTTATAGCAAAATATAGAAATAATCTCCCTTAGTTAAAAAAAAAGTCTACTGGGGAAATTTTTAAAAAATCTAAAGATAATTTAAATGTTTTTGTTTTCTTGTTTTATTTGCTTTATATGAATCAGGATTATAGGGGTTTGACGGACTTGGGGGCTGGCCAAGGTGAAAATATGACAATGACAGGCTGTAGCACACCAAGTTCCATTGGGCAATGCCCGGCAGGTTGACAAGTAGGGGGAGTTTCTTTCAGAAGGAATGTTTCCAGAGGCTGAGGTGTAGGGGTCTGCTACTCAGAAATGGAGGTGGCTCGGAAAGGTAAGATAACTCCTATAGGAGAGAGGAATCTGAGGACGGGCTTAAATGTCCTGGTGATATTTAAGGAAGCAGGAAGTCTATGGGTCAGAGGACTCTGAAAGGTAGCAGTGATCCAGGGCCTTTCCACTGAAAAGACCTATTTTATCAACAGGTAACAATTGTTGGGTAAGGTTCCTGGGCTACACAAAGCAGTCTCTGTAAGGCAGAACATTTGCTTATTTAAGCTATTTTTAAAATGCTAAGTGTGCAAAAATTTGAATCTCATGCCAGTAGGCTTTTGAGCTAACAGTTCTCAGCCTGTAATGAAGGAATAAACAACATAGGGGGCCAATACACAGAGGCAATTTTTGGCTCATTTATGTAACAATGATGTAAGAGAAAAAAAAATAGGTGATTATACATGGAAGGTTGGCTGCAACTTGAGCTCTGATACTGTTTTTAGGGATTTTGGTTAAATAAGTCATGTAATTCCTCTGAACCTGATTTTCCTCTTCTAAAATAGAGCAGATTAGACCAAGAGTACACAAACTGTAGCTCACAGGCCAAATCTGGTCTAGCACTTGTTTTTGTAAATACACTTTTATTAGAACACAGCCACATTTATTCATTGATATATTGTTTATGGCTGTTTTTCCTCTACAATGGCAGAGTTGAGGAGTTGTGACAGAGACCATATGGCCTACAAGGCCATCATTTTTATGATCTAGCCCTTAACAAAAAAGGTTAGCTGACCGCTGGACTAGATGTAATACAGGCTTTCGTCAGCTTCAAACTTTTTTGATTTAAATATTTTTTAAAGCCCAGCTCTTATCATCTTTCTCAGAGTTCCGGATTCCATTTTTTATTTACCTTTTGAAAAATCAGTATTCCAGCTTCGCCGTCTATTTTTAAGTTTCACATCAAACACCATAGACCTTGTTTCTCCTACTGCTAAAATGATGCCACTCTTACTGCATAAATCAGTAGCTATTTAATTTTCATGTCAAACCTAAAATGAAAATGGAAACAGAAGGCAAAAATAGTGCAGGAAAATGAAAATGACAAATATAATGTTTAATTGAAGTAACATGAATATTTTATGTTAAAAAATGTAGTTACGTGATAGATTTCAGCCTGTGGCACGCAGCTTATCTCTGTCTTGCTGTGAGTGTCCATGATCATTTTATCTCAACAGGCATTCAGGTCTACAGATTCACATCTTAACTGACAATGGACAAAAATTAGTCAGAAGAAACTCAATTCATTTCAGCCACTTAAGTTTTCATTTGGCAAACATTATCCTTAAGCATTAATTCAATATTTAAACCAGCAATCGTTCGTTATTACCGGGAGCTTTAGAACTGTCAGAAGTCAAACTAAAACCTCTCAGAAATCATTATTCCTTCCTTCTCCAATGAAATTGTTTTGCCATATGATGAATAAAATTTTATACAGATCTTCATTATATTACCAGCTCAAGAATAGCAAAACACATTATATAACTGTGTATCATATATATTTTAAAAATAATTTAAAACAAAATGAGAATTCTCACCTAAAAAAGGGATATATGTTCTTCTTAGAATGTTTTTATCATACATATTCAAAATGATTCCTTCATGAAAGTCCTTTTGAATGTGATTGAAATCAGAATTCATTTAAATTCAACTCTACTATGCATATTATGGTGAAGGCCCAGAGAATGTAGTAAAAAGATAATGGCCACTCAGTTTCAAATAGAATATTGATTTTCAGACAGAAAATGCAACATGGGAATTAAAAAATTTAAAATATACTTTTGGCTTACGTGAGAAGTACAGTTTGATGGAGTTTTCTAATTTCAATACATATTATGTTTGCTATTTGTGCAGATACCATAATGAACTGCACCTAGATCTAGCTGATGTTTGCTGACTGATTACACTGTTTCAAGCATTGCCATTGATGCCTTCAGAACTATTTCCTTATTTAATGCTGACAACAGCCTTGTACACTAACTTCTTATTTTATTTTGTTTGTTTCCGTTAAGTAGTTGGGGAAACTGAAGCTCAGAAAGACAAAGCATACACTAAAAATAAAATAAAAAGGCAACAGAGCCAGGTTTCAAACCCTTCTCCTGGCTTTAGATATCTAAATAGAATAAGAACAAAAAATCTTACCAAGCTAAGTCCATGCTGATTCTGACCTGGTTTGCTGACATCTATATTGATAATAAGACTGGTGAAATCCTGGTTTAAAAAAAATAACAATTAGGACAAAATCCTTTATATTGCTTTCTGAGAAATTTTCATGACAAATATCAACCATCAAAAAGAGAATAATAGAATGTCGGCAGTAGAAGAAAAGATAAAAGCTTATGAGCAAACATTAATTAACAGCAAAGTCAAACTGTAGTTGTAATGATGGTGGTTTAAAATCACGGATTTCTCAAATGTGCTTTTTCCTTTGTTTCCTTGCTTCTATCCATGCTATAGCGATGTTTTTTGTTGGTTTTTTATTTTGTACTCTGCTTCCTGCAGTATTTAGAAACTATGCCAGCAGAGTGCCTACTTGGACCCCCTTTGATAAGTGTTATGGAGGGGATCAGCATGCCATGCCAATATATCCAGTGATTACCAGGGGATGATGGGTCTTTATGGCATCTCCCAGGTCAGATGGATTGGCCTTTCTTAAGCACAGTAGATCCGCTGCCCTCATGCTGTGGCTTTTGTTGATCTGTGGAAGTCATTCAGCCTGTCTCCAAAACAGCATGATTTTGACAAGGTTTTTAGTTCCTGCTGCTGAATAGAATATATTCAATGCCTAGTCACTTTGCAGCAGCAATTAAAAGAACCCTTAGCCTTGCTTCCTTTATGTAAAACTGTTGACAGGTAGTAAAGAGCTGTGTGTCACACTTGGATATGTGTTGAAAATGGCTTATGTTTTCAGACATACCTCAAATTCCCGAAATCGTGAACTATAAAGCAAATGCCAATCAGGTTAATGATTTCTTCCCACAGAATTCCATTACAGAAGTGAAGTCAAGTTTTCTGATATATAACCTAAAGTTTCAGTTGAATGCGTTTCACTAAGAAGAGGTTAAGGCATTATGACCAAACAATATGCTTGATATTTCTGTGGCAGAAAAAAAGGTAGTTTTGACAAAGTATTCTGTACTGGCCCTACTTTATCTTGGCTCCCACCTCCTTTCCTCAAGTTATTTTTTTCTTAGATGGTATTATTTTCTTCCTTGATTAAAAATTCTCTCTCATCACTAATTGCTTTTTATGTAATTGCTAGGTGACAGGTTTGTGATATTATTTAGTCACAATATTGACATTAAATTAGTTTTTATTATTTTTTTTTTGTAGAAGTGAGATCTCACTATTTTGCCCAGGCTGGTCTTGAACTCCTAGCCTCAAGTGATCCTCCCATCTCAGCATCCCAAAGCGTTGGGATTACAGGTACGAACCACTGCGCCTGGCCAATAAGTTCTTTAAGCCTGCTCTCGAAAGTGTGTTTTGGGCTCTCCAGTGGCTATTTAAATATTTGTGCTTGGCTTGACATCTTTTGAACACTAATCCTGCATTAGAGGAATTTGGTACATAGACGTCCTGCCTACACAAGCTATAAGCCTTTCTTTTCATAATGTCCTTCAAAATAGATTTTAGAAAAAGGTCCAAGGCTCTTTCAATTAGACAAATGCACGAGTCTGATTCAGGAAACAGTGATGTGAGAAAAAGGATGCTGGGTAGAATTTATCTGGGAAGATACAGGTTATGATGAAGAGATGTCTGGCTGTCAGAGCATCCTATGGCTGGATCTGGCTTTGGGAGTCCCAGGGTTTGAGCTTGGAGGTGGCTGCTGGAAGGTCTCCACTGGAGTAGCCTGCAGTCTAATCTAGGAACTGGAATCTCTAGTTTTAAAAAGTCTTGAGTCCTTGCAGAGGCTCAGTGAGCTGCCTCTATCCCTATATATATATCCATGGATATATATATACATATATCCATGGATATATATCTATATATGACATTATATATAGCTAAAGTGGATATTCTTGTAAAACCAGCACTAAGAGATAACCAAACTTTCAAACACCGACTTTCAATTCTTATTTTGATATCTCATGTAGCTCTTAATAGAAAGAAGCATAGCAGATGTTTTCCCTTATATGCCAACCATTGCTTTAATCTATTTTCTACTCTCCTTGTTTGATCATCCACTGTTACCTTTCATATGGTAGATACTGAATAAATACTGAATATATAAACTCTCTTATTCAAACCTTATGATATAAAGCAAATTATCTGTATCAAGTGCTTGAGGGCAATGCAGCATTAAATTTATCATAAGTAGAAAATATTGCCTTAGAACTTAGTGGATTGAAAGTGCTTTGAGGGAGGAAGTAGAACAATCAGATGAAAAGAGAGAAGGTAGGTAATAGGAAAGAGGAAAAATAAGAAAAACTTGTTTATGATCCACAAATTCTCCTTTAGTTATGAACAAAAGGATAAAATGCTTTTTCATAAGCAATCAAAAAATAAATGTTGCCATTTAAATCATTTCTGTGAAAGCAAAGATGTCATTTAAAATTTAATAACACTTGTCCAGAATGCTGTTTTATTATTTTTACAATAAAGTATGGAAAATGTAATAACAAAGGATAAAGCAATAAATCAACTTGCCAGCATGATAAAAAATTATTAGAGCAATATCAAATTTAACTAGACTGTCATTTAATAGGGTGATAGAAAGCTAATAAAAATAGTTTTGAGGCAACAGGCAATAAGTGACTCCAACTCACACAACTTTAATACTGAGGAAGAAGGGGTATGGTTACACAAAATAATATGTGTCATTTTCAGCAACTAAAATTTCATTGTCTGAGACTTGTTTGGGATAGTGCTTTAATTTAGTAACCCTTATTTTAATGGTATTTTTACAATGAAGTAGACTTCACTTTCTGTCAAGTGTCATCAATTCAGTTTTCAAAGCCTGTATGTCTCCACACACATCTACCTATACTACTACTAATAATAATAAAATAAGAATTCTTCAGAATGAGAGAATAACTGGGTCAGAATGCTATTCTGTTAAAACTGCATCATTTTCCTACACAAGTGAAAATCAGCAAGGTATTGTGACATACAAGTGCCAATATATTGAAGGTATAGAATCAAATACTTTTAGAGGTTAAATGGACTTTAACGGTCATCCCCAATTTTCTACTCCCTTAGGAATCTTTTCAATAACATCTCTGGCAGATGACCATATAACTGTAGTGGTAGTATTAAGTATCCATTTGTTTACTTAACAAAATAATTATTGGTGTTTTTGCATGCTACAGGCATCATGCTAGGAGGGTGTTTGCTAGATATCATATGCCACATGTTGTGGAGGCCTATCTTTAGAATGTTCTTCCCACTCTACAGTGGGCTAAAATTCAAACTTTATGACCCATCAACAGCCATGCATTTATTTAAAATTAATCATTTAGTTAAAATTTCTATGTATATTGAACTTCATGATCCAAATAAATTTAATTGTTAGGTAGAGAAATTGTTATAGTTCCATTTAATTACACTTTTTATTAGAATAGTAATCTTTATTAAAATATCTAGGCTTATCAACGTAAAGAACACCAGGTCATGCCTGGTGGCTCACGCCTGTAATCCCAGTACTTTGGGAAGCCAAGGCAGGAGGATCAATTGAGCCAAAGGGCTCAAGGTTGCAGTGAGCTATGATCTTGACACTGCACTCCAGACTGGGCAAAATAAATAAATAGATAAATAATTTAAAAAAAAAAAAATTAAAATCCATTTAAGAGAGGGTATATATTGAGCAAAATAAATATCTAGGTACACTTTATCTTCGTATTTGTAACTGTTTTTTAACAATGTGCTGTAATTCCCAATCATGTTTCACGAAGAGATTTCTCTCTTCTATAGGTTAATCAAAATATAACATATTTCCTTAACTTTGAATTACAAGTCTCACTTGAATTTAAAACTGATGCAGGGCTGATGCGTCTCCTTTGCCTTCTGCCATGATTATGATGCCTACCAAGCCATGCTGAACTGTGAGTCCATTAAACCTCTTTCCTATATAAATTACCCAGACTTGAGTATGTCTTTATTTGCAGTGTGACAACAGGCTAGTACAATATATGCAAAGTTTCTGACACATATAAAATTAAAAGTATCAAGGCATAGAACACTGTGGATAGTATATAAATGTGTTTTTAAAAGCCCTTACTTTTGAATGGACCTAAATTTTCTGAAAGAATACTAGGCGGAAGGGAAGATTACACACATGTACACAAACACACTATGAAATGTTTAAAAAATATCTTTAAATTTCTTTAAAGGGTTATCATTTAAAGCAAAAAAGGAACAATATTGTATTGTAGCACTAAATACATATTTAGAAGATGTAAGAAGAGCACAAAGGACAGGAAAATGTTAAATGGGTTATGCTGTTGCAAATTTTACACATTGTTTGACTGTAGATAAGCAAAACACGCATATACTAATCTCTAGGGCAGTCAAAGAGAGAAATATTATAAAGAGGATATCTCAAGAATTTGTAGAGGAAATACAAATCAAATACTACAAAAACATATTACTCATCAAAAAAGGGCAGATAAAGATCTGCAGAACAAAAATGTATGTTAGTAGTTGGAACAAATATCAATACTTAGAATAAATGGAAAGAAAAGAAACACTCCAATTAAAAGACTTTGATTATAAGAATGAATTAAAAAAACAAGATCTGCCTATATGCCATCTAAAAGGAATATTAAATAAAAAAGACAAAGGCTGCATTAAAATAAAAGTTTGAGGAAACTTCACTTTGAGAACCCTAAGCATAAGAAAACAGAGGTAAGTATATTAACATCAAAGTCTAGTGTACTTCATGACCAAAAATATTATCAAAAATCTGTATGCTCACAATTTCCAAATACAAAATACAAAAAGCAAAAGACTTTCAAAATACAAAAACAAAATTAATAAACGTAAAAGAAAAATTAAAATGCACAAACAATTGGAAATATTAACACTACCCTCTCAAAAATGGATAGGACTCATAAAAATCAATGCAGACATGATATGTTTGAAAAACTATAAATCTTAATTGACATTGATAGAACACTACATCTAACAGTTGAAGAATATATATTATTTTCAAGTGTGCATTAAACATTTGCCAAAAGACAAAATGCTTTGTCATAAAACATAAGATCAAAGAATTAAAATAATACAGAGTATATTCTCTGAGCACAACAACATTAATTTAGAAATCAGTAGAAAAGACATATACTCCAAGTATCTGTAATAATCCATGGCTCAATGAAGAAATCTAAAGAAAAATTAGAAGATCTGTTTAGTGTTCTGGTAAATAGTGTTTAGAGTAAAAATTTTTAGATTTCAGTGCCTGTAGTAGAAAGGAAAATGCCTAGGTAGAAAATCAGTGATCTAAATAACCACCATAAGAAGGTAGAAATGAGTGATTTTTTTTAAGTAGGTAGAAAAATAATAATAAACAATAAGATCTCATCATACTGTACCCCATAACATGCCGAATTAGTATATGTCAATGAAAAATAAAATAAACATAAAAAAAGAACAAAATCAATCTATAGGTCAATGATGAAGAAAAATAATGAACAAAATTAATGCTAAGGCCAATAATGAAAAACATTTTTTAAATGGAATATTGGTTCCTGAAAAAGATTGATAAACCTCTAGAGAAACTGATCAAAGTTACAGAGAAAGAGAAAAAATACTAGCAAGAAAATACAAAATGACAATATCTAGAATTAAAAAAATGGGTATAACTAGAAAGAAAAAGGTGTGTCAAAAATTAGAAAATTTGGACAAAATGTTGAAAACCATTTATCTCTATTCCTTCTGAAACATTAATGAGCTCAAAAATCACTCTGAGGTTCTTGTTAAAATGCAGATTTTTATTCAGAGTTCTAGAGTAAGACTCAAGATGGTGCATTTGTAACAAACTCCCATTTGATACTGATGCTGATAAAGTATACTATACGAGAAGAGATATCCACTATGCTCTTATAATCCTTTTGTGTACTGAATGAATTTGTAAGCATAAAGGACAGTTTGCTTTGATCTGGAATCCAGGGAAGGAGCGCCAAAGACATGAGATATTGACTTTATAAGTATTTGAATGGTCACCAGGTTGTAACAGGCACCTGGGTACAAGGAGAAGAATCTACATATTACTTGGAGAGAAATGAAAATAAAATTCTAAAAACACGTAAACAAAAAATCCACGGCCGGGCGCGGTGGCTCACGCTTGTAATCCCAGCCAACACTTTGGGAGGCCGAGGCAGGCGGATCATGAGGTCAGGAGATCGAGACCACGGTGAAACCCCGTCTCTACTAAAAATACAAAAAAAAAATTAGCCGGGCGTGGTGGCGGGCGCCTGTAGTCCCAGCTACTCGGAGAGGCTGAGGCAGGAGAATGGCGTGAACCCGGGAGGCGGAGCTTGCAGTGAGCCGAGATTGCGCCACTGCACTCCAGCCTGGGCGACAGAGCGAGACTCCGTCTCAAAAAAAAAAAAAAAAAAAAAAAAAAAAAATCCCCGCAATACACTACTTCACAAGCTTCGTGCATCCTTCTTGAATTGGATCCTACTGATTCCAAGCCAGAGGGGTGAAGATACCTAAGCTAGAAGAGAAGCTATGATATAACTTTGATAATGGGTATAATGGAAACCTGTACCTCTTTTTGTTTTTTCTCCCTTTTAATAATGGAGGTAAATTTAAAAAAATATACTAAAAATAGCAAAAATAATACAATTAAGTAAAGATCGCATTTAAAAGGGCCCTTGATTTGCAGGAAAACAATCAAGTGTAAAATTTTTTTTGATATAATAATCTTTTAGGCTATGTCGTTTTAGTGAAAAAATGTAATTTGACAACATTAAAAGAGTAACTAGTCTTCAAAAATAGTTAATCTTCACAATTAAAACTAAGATACTTTTCTCATTTAAAAGCTGCACAGTCAATACAAAGTGTGTTTTGCCTCGTATTAACACTGTGTGTCTCTAAAGCTCAGCATAAATAAAACGTACAGATCAAACTATTTTCTCTTTGATTTATATTTTTATTTCAGTAATATTTTACTTTCTATTCTGATTAATTCTAAATAAGCACCGACATCTAAGTTAGGATAATGTTGCTTGAAAAACCTTAGAAATTTACTAAGATAAAACAGCAGACAAAAAAGTAACCAATTATATCACAGAGCATCATAAAATAGCTACTTGGCTTTTGCAGCATGCTAATTTCTTGGACAGTGGATTTAATTCAGAGTCTGGTCTGAGGACTGAAGTTCCAGAAAATCACCTTTGTTAAGCGGACTCCAAATTAATCAGGCCCTCAGTTTTGCAGGATATGTGTGCACAAAGTAGAATATTAAAACATAGAGATGGCAGATGTTTTTTCCTCCTGATTGTATTTCACTCTCTGATGTGGCACATGCCTTTCCTGGAATCATGATTTCTAAGAATCTGAATTCAGAGCCTAAAGATGATTTACTTTATGAACTCAGAGCACAGGAAACTGGGCTAAATGGTATGTTAGGCCATGGAAAATCCTGGTGATCTCTCTCATCACAGGATGTGCCTGTGTAGTGATTAAAGGGCTGTGTAGTAAAGCTTGCATTACCCTAATCTGGTGTCTCTACCTATAGACTTTGTTAGATAAACACTGATGATTCTTCCACTGCCTTTGCTTCACGTTTGTAGTCTCCACTCAGACCAAGCACCTTCCTTCTACTCACTCATTTTTTTCTTCAGGCACTGTGGTAGGCAGAAAAAAAGTGGCCCCTAAAGATGCCCACATCCTCTCTCCTGGAACCTGAAAGTATGCTATGCTCAGTAGCAAAGGGAAGGTAAAGTCACAGATAGAATTAAGGTTGCTAATTAACCAACTTTAAGAAGAGGACTATTCTAGGTTATCCAGGTAGGATGAATGTGATCACAAGGGTTCTTAAATGTGGAAAGGGGAGGCGGAAGAGTTTGACTCAGAGTGAGGCAGTATGAGGTGACTGGATTGGCCAATCACTGGCTTTGGAGATAGTAGGGGACCAGGAGCCTAGAAATGCTAGCAGCTTCAAGAAGCTGAAAAAGGCGAGTAAATGAATCCATCCCTCGAAACTCCAGAAAGAAATCTGCCCTGCTAACACCTCAGTTTTAGTCCAGTGAGACCCTTTTCAGAGTTTTGACACTGAGAACTGTGAGATAACAAATATTTGTGTTGTTTCAAGCTGCCCAACTTGTGGTCACTTGTTAGAGCAGCCAATAGCATAGGCATATTATGATGTCCTGTTGCTTTACTTTTGTCTTAGGAAATATCTTGTATTTTAAAGGGATTTTTACCACTGAGAATTTCATCCAGTGTGAGTTGACTATAATGAACACCAACTTATTGATGTCTTACCTTACTGTAGTTTTCTATATATTGACAACAAAACATGGGATATGGAGTAAAATAGTCGGAGTTCCAACTCTGGTTTTTCACTTGATGGTTCTGAGTTCTCTAATCAATTTGTTTTAAAGACTATCAATTTCCTAAACCACTATGCTTACTCAGCTATACGTAACTGACCTGACACATAGGATGTCTTGAAGTTCAAACTGAAGAATGATACATAATTAAGACAATCAACTTGTTTTCTTAATTTACAACGATAGACATTAGATTGAAAGGGAATACTATTTAGAAGCTGACTAGCTTAGCAGGAGATATTTGCCCTATACAACTGTTTTTAAAACTCTGCCACTAGGCCAGTTGCAGTGGCTCACGCCTGTAATCCCAGCACTTTGGGAGGCCGAGGTGGTCGGATCAAGAGGTCAGGAGATTGAGACCATCCTGGCTAACACAGTGGAACCCTGTCTCTACTAAAAATACAAAAAATTAGCTGGGCATGGTGGCTGGCTACTTGGGAGGCTGAGGCAGGAGAATCTCTTGAACCCAGGAGGCAGGGGTTGCAGTGAGCTGAGATCGCACCACTGTACTCCAGCCTGGGCAACATAGTGAGACTCTATCAAAAAAAAAAAAGCCCTCTGCCATTAATTTTGGTGGGAAGCTTGGTTGAGATGGGCAAAGGTTGAAGGAAGGGAGAGGTTGGGTGGTGAACTAATTTACTCCTTACCCACACTCGATTTAAACCAAAGCAGTACCAATCTGTGTAAAATAGAATTTGAAGTAAAGGGAGAGGGTTCAAAGAAATTGAGAACCCTTGCACTGTATTATGTGAAAATGCAGATCCATGTAGCCTTGAATAGTTCCTCTGGCCTGTCTATGTCAACATTTGGAGATGCACAGTTCCTATAAGCAGGTGCATAGGAACAGAAGGATACATATTTGCATATAGGATTAAAAGAAATGACTTCCGTAAAACGTCTAGCACAGAGTTACAGTGTGTATTTTTAATACATTACAGTTGTTGAGTAAAGATGAGTATTTGATAACACTAAGTGATATGAAGCCAAGAAATGTAGTAGTGTTCGAATCCTCTCCACCTCCCTTACCCTTGGGCTCTGACTTTAGACACTAGATAATTCCAGGACATAAGTGAAAACACATTTCAATTGCTCTATTCCGCTTACTTGGTAAATTAACCTGCGCATTATTTTTAAAATGAATTTTGTTCTATTTCTAAAATGGCTTCTCTGGAAAGTTTCTGTCTGTTGAATTCATTATTTAAAATTAAATCTTACTGCTTTGGGTAAATATCAGTGTGTTTATTATATATTTGCATTGTGCTGGCATTAGGTAAGGATTCATACAGTGTTCCTTCTTATGAAGAGTGACATATTTTATAAGAGGGGAAAACCACGGAAATGAATTCTCATAGTTTAATAAAATATATCCAGTGTCTGTCTTGCAAAATATTGTAATACCATATAGTTAATAATACAATAATTAATATTCTTAAACATTTCCAAAAGACCAAGTATATTATGAAATTTTTTTTAAAAAAAGACATTTATTCAGCACCACAATCAGACTATTACATTTAGCAATCAACAGCATGGGTATAAAAAAATAAAAATAAATTTAAAAAAAAACTACATTAAAACCCTTTGTTGGAATGCTTTACACTTTCCACAGAACAGAAACTAAAATAACCTGTTATACAATTAGTTGCAAATACAGTCGTCGAATTTTTTGCCCATACACATGAGTGTTTTTCTAAAACATTTCTTCTTTGTAACAGCTAGGCCCTGCCACCACTGTGCTTGGCTAAGTTTACAAATCTATTACAACCTGTAGCTTCCCTGTCACTTCTCTGGCTCTCCTCTCTTGCTAAGCTTTGTTTCCTAACTAAAATCTTCTACCACTGCCATCGCTACTGCTTCTACCAGAACCGCCATAGCCACCTTTGTTTCGTGGTTTGGCAAAGCATTGGCCTCCACCACCATAAGGGCCAGAGCTTCTGCCTCCAGAGTTTCCTCCCTTCATGGGTCCAAAATTTGAAGACTGATTGTTGTAATTGCCAAAATCATTGTAGATTCCACCACCTCCAAAATTGCTTCCATCATTACCAAATCCATTATAGCCATCCCCACTGCCACCATATCCACTACCACCATAGCTGCCACCAAAGCCACCACAACCATTGAAGTTTCTTCCATGACCAAAGTTGTCATTCCCACTAAAACCACCTCCATGACCACCACCAAAGTTTCCAGAACCACTTCGGCCTCTTTGGCTGGATGAACACTAGCCATCTCTCACTTTGACAAGGCTTTCCTAACTTCACAGTTGTGGCCATTCACAGTATGGTATTTCTGAATGACAATCTTCTCCATGGAGTCATGGTCATCAAAGGTTACAAAGGCAAAGCCCCTTTTCTTGTCACTGCCTTGGTCAGTCATGATTTCAGTCACTTCAATTTTTCCAAACTGTTCAAAATAATTTCTTTGGTGATGTTCTTCAGTGTCTTCATTAATGCCATCAACAAATATCTTTTTCACAGTTAAGTGGGCACGTGGTCTTTGAGAATCTTCTCTTGAGACAGCTCTTTGGTTCCACAACTCTTCCATCCACCTTGTGTGGCCTTGCATTCATGGCTGCATCTACCTCCTCCACAGTGGCATATGTGACAAACCCAAAGCCCCTGGAGCACTTGGTGTTTGGATCTCTCATGACCACACAGTCCATGAGCATTCCCCACTGCTCAGAATGGCTCCTCAGGCTCTCATCAGTTGTTTCAAAGCTTAACCCTCCAAAGAAGAGCTTCCTCAGCTGTTAAGGCTCTTTAGGAGACTCAGACTTGGACATGATGGCAGAGAGAAGAGAGACTTTAACCATGCTT
Source organism: Symphalangus syndactylus (assembly GCF_028878055.3). Taxonomy (NCBI): domain Eukaryota; kingdom Metazoa; phylum Chordata; class Mammalia; order Primates; family Hylobatidae; genus Symphalangus; species Symphalangus syndactylus. The sequence continues at coordinate 99,855,317 of NC_072436.2, forward strand.
ATTCGGTGGCATCCACAGGCAGAAAGGCTATGAAAGTATTTTAAGCAAATAAATGTATTATAAATATTTACAGAACACAAGAATTCTTGCCATTATCAGAGGATGTGAAAAATATATTAGACATGATATGATCATTTCATTTGAATAAAGAAAGCACAATAAATTATCCCAAGAAAAAGGTGAAGAAACAAAAATATTAACTTTTAAAACTTACTAAGGTTGAGTGACAAAACCGATGTTTATTCTTGGTAACTTTGCGATAATTTATTTTGGGTAATTTCTATTGAGATACACTATAAAAGTTTGGTTTTGTTTATAATTTTTATAATACCCTCTTCCCCCACACACTTTCTAGATGATAACGGCCTGAACTTCTATCATGTTTTCTTTTTTCTTTTTTTTTTTTTTTTACTTTTAACATTTATTACTTTTTATTGTGGCAAAATACACATAATAGAACATAACATTTGAACCATTTTGAGTGACATTAAATACATTCTTTTTTTAATATTATTATTATACTTTAAGTTTTAGGGTACATGTGCACAATGTGCAGGTTTGTTACATATGTATCCATGTGCCATCTTGGTGTGCTGCACCAATTAACTCGTCATTTAGCATTAGGTATATCTCCTAATGCTGTCCCTCCCCCCTCCCCACAACCCAGAACAGTCCCCGGAGTGTGTTGTTCCCCTTCCTGTGTCCATGCATTCTCATTATTCAATTCCCACCTATGAGTGGGAACATGCGGTGTTTGGTTTTTTGTCCTTGTGATAGTTTACTGAGAATGATGGTTTCCAGTTTCATCCATGTCCCTACAAAGGACATGAACTCATCATTTTTTATGGCTGCATAGTATTCCATGGTGTATATGTGCCACATTTTCTTAATCCAGTCTATCGTTGTTGGACATTTGGGTTGGTTCCAAGTCTTTGCTATTGTGAACAATGCCGCAATAAACATACATGTGCATGTGTCTTTATAGCAGCATGATTTATAGTCCTTTGGGTATATACCCAGTCAAATGGTATTTCTAGTTCCAGATCCCTGAGGAATCGCCACACTGACTTCCACAATGGTTGAACAAGTTTACAGTCCCACCAACAGTATAAAAGTGTTCCTATTTCTCCACATCCTCTCCAGTGCCTGTTGTTTCCTGACTTTTTAATGATGGCCATTCTAACTGGTGTGAGATGGTATCTCATTGTGGTTTTGATTTGCACTTCTCTGATGGCCAGTGATGATGAGCATTTTTTCATGTGTTTTTTGGCTGCATAAATGTCTTCTTTTGAGACGTGTCTGTTCATGTCCTTCGCCCACATTTTGATGGGGTTGTTTGTTTTTTCTTGTAAATTTGTTTGAGTTCATTGTAGATGGTGGATATTAGCCCTTTGTCAGATGAGTAGGTTGCAAAAATTTTCTCCCATTTTGTAGGTTGCCTGTTCATTCTGATGGTAGTTTCTTTTGCTGTGCAGAAGCTCTTTAGTTTAATTAGATCCCATTTGTCAATTTTGGCTTTTGTTGCCATTGCTTTTGGTGTTTTAGACATGAAGTCCTTGCCCATGCCTATGTCCTCAATGGTATTGCCTAGGTTTTCTTCTAGGGCTTTTATTGTTTTAGGTCTAACATGTAAGTCTTTAATCCATCTTGAATTAATTTTTGTATAAGGTGTAAGGAAGGGATCCAGTTTCAGCTTTCTACATATGGCTAGCCAGTTTTCCCAGCACCATTTATTAAATAGGGAATCCTTTCCCCATTTCTTGTTTTTGTCAGGTTTGTCAAAGATCAGATAGTTGTAGATATGTGGCATTACTTGTGAGGGCTTGGTTCTGTTCTATTGGTCTATATCTCTGTTTTGGTACCAGTACCATGCTGTTTTGGTTACTGTAGCCTTGTAGTATAGTTTGAAGTCAGGTAGCGTGATGCCTCCAGCTTTGTTCTTTTGGCTTAGGATTGAATTGGCGATGCGGGCTCTTTTTTGGTTCCATATGAACTTTAAAGTAGTTTTTTTCCAATTCTGTGAAGAAAGTCATTGGTAGCTTGATGGGGATGGCATTGAATCTATAAATTACCTTGGGCAGTATGGCCATTTTCACGATATTGATTCTTCCAACCCATGAGCATGGAATGTTCTTCCATTTGTTTGTATCTTCTTTTATTTCATTGAGCAGTGGTTTGTAGTTCTCCTTGAAGAGGTCCTTCACATCCCTTGTAAGTTGGATTCCTAGGTATTTTATTCTCTTTGAAGCAATTGTGAATGGGAGTTCACTCATGATTTAGCTCTCTGTTTGTCTGTAATTGGTATACAAGAATGCTTGTGATTTTTGTACATTGATTTTGTATCCTGAGACTTTGCTGAAGTTGCTTATCAGCTTAAGGAGATTTGGGGCTGAGACAATGGGGTTTTCTAGATATACAATCATGTCATCTGCAAACAGGGACAATTGGACTTCCTCTTTTCCTAATTGAATACCCTTTATTTCCTTCTCCTGCCTGATTACCCTGGCCAGAACTTCCAACACTATGTTGAATAGGAGTAGTGAGAGAGGGCATCCCTGTCTTGTGCCAGTTTTTAAAGGGAATGCTTCCAGTTTTTGCCCATTCAGTATGATATTGGCTGTGGGTTTGTCATAGATAGCTCTTATGATTTTGAGATGTGTCCCATCAATACCTAATTTATTGAGAGATTTTAGCATGAAGGGTTGTTGTATTTTTTCAAAGGCCTTTTCTCCATCTATTGAGATAATCATGTGGTTTTTGTCTTTGGTTCTGTTTATATGCTGGATTACATTTATTGATTTGCGTATGTTGAACCAGTCTTGCATCTCAGGGATGAAGCCCACTTGATCATGGTGGATAAGCTTTTTGATGTGCTGCTGGATTTGGTTTGCCAGTATTTTATTGAGGATTTTTGCATCAATGTTCATCAAGGATATTGGTCTGAAATTCTCTTTTTTGTTTGTGTCTCTGCCAGGCTTTGGTATCAGGATGATGTTGGCCTCATAAAATGTGTTAGGGAGGATTCCCTCTTTTTCTTTTGATTGGAATAGTTTCAGAAGGAATGGTACCGGTTCCTCCTTGTACTTCTGGTAGAATTCGGCTGTGAATCCACCAGGTCCTGGACTCTTTTTGGTTGGTAAGCTATTGATTATTGCCACAATTTCAGAACCTGTTATTGGTCTATTCAGAGATTCAACTTCTTCCTAGTTTAGTCTTGGGAGGGTGTATTTGTCGAGAAATTTATCCATTTCTTCTAGATTTTCTAGTTTATTTGCATAGAGGTGTTTGTAGTATTCTCTGATGGTAGATTATATTTCTGTAGGATCGGTGGTGATATCCCCTTTATCATTTTTTACTGCATCTATTTGATTCTTCTCTCTTTTCTTCTTTATTAGTCTTGCTAGCGGTCTATCAATTTTGTTGATCTTTTCAAAAAAACAGCTCCTGGATTCATTAATTTTTTGAAGGGTTTTTTTGTGTCTCTATTTCCTTCAGTTCTGCTCTGATTTTAGTTATTTCTAGCCTTTTGCTGGCTTTTGAATGTGTTTGCTCTTGCTTTTCTAGTTCTTTTAATTGTAATACTAGGGAGTCAATTTTGGATCTTTCCTGTTTTCCCTCGTGGGCATTTCGTGCTATAAATTTCCCTCTACACACTGCTTTGAATGTGTCCCAGAGATTCTGGTATGTTGTGTCTTTGTTCTCATTGGTTTCAAAGAACATCTTTATTCTGCCTTCATTTTGTTATGTACCCAGTAGTCATTCAGGAGCAGGTTGTTCAGTTTCCATGTAGTTGAGTAGTTTTGAGTGAGTTTCTTAATCCTGAGTTCTAGTTTGATTGCACTGTGGTCTGAGAGACAGTTTGTTATAATTTCTGTTCTTTTCCATTTGCTGAGGAGAGCTTTACTTCCAACTATGTGGTCAATTTTGGAATAGGTGTGGTATGGTGCTGAAAAAAATGTATATTCTGTTGATTTGGGGTGCAGAGTTCTGTAGATGTCTATTAGGTCCACTTGGTGCAGAGCTGAGTTCAATTCCTGGGTGTCCTTGTTAACTTTCTGTCTCGTTGATCTGTCTAATGTTGACAGTGGGGTGTGAAAATCTCCCATTATTATTGTGTGGGAGTCTAATTCTCTTTATAGGTCACTCAGGACTTGCTTTATGAATCTGGGTGCTCCTGTATTGGGTGCATATATATTTAGGATAGTTAGCTCTTCTTGTTGAATTGATCCCTTTACCATTATGTAATGGCCTTCTTTGTCTCTTTTGATCTTTGTTGATTTAAAGTCTATTTTATCAGAGACTAGGATTGCAACTTCTGCCTTTTATTGTTTTCCATTTTCTTGGTAGATCTTCCTCCATCCCTTCATTCTGAGTCTATGTGTGTCTCTGCACGTGAGATGGGTTTCCTGAATACAGAACACTGTTGGGTCTTGACTCCTTATCCAATTTGCCAATCTGTGTCTTTTAATTGGAGCATTTAGCCCATTTACATTTAAAGTTAATATTGTTATGTGTGAATTTGATCCTGTCATTATGATGTTAGCTGGTTATTTTGCTCGTTAGTTGATGCAGTTTCTTCCTACCCTCGATGGTCTTTACAATTTGGCATGTTTTTGCAGTGGCTGGTACCGGTTGTTCCTTTCCATGTTTAGTGCTTCCTACAGGAGCTCTTTTAGGGCAGGCCTGGTGGTGACAAAATCACTCAGTGTTTGCTTGTCTGTAAAGTATTTTATTTCTCCTTCACTTATGAAGCTTAGTTTGGCGGGATAGGAAATTCTGCGTTGAAAATTCTTTTCTTTAAGAATGTTGAATATCAGCCCCCACTCTCTTCTGGCTTGTAGAGTTTCTGCTGAGAGATCAGCTGTTAGTCTGATGGGCTTCCGTTTGTGGGTAACCCGACCTTTATCTCTGGCTGCCCTTAACATTTTTTCCTTCATTTCAACTTTGGTGAATCTGACAATTATGTGTCTTGGAGTTGTTCTTCTGAAGGAGTATCTTTGTGGCATTCTCTATATTTCCTGAATCTGAATGTTGGCCTGCCTTGCTAGATTGGGGAAGTTGTCCTGGGTAATATCTTGCAGAGTGTTTTCCAACTTGGTTCCATTCTCCCCATCACTTTCACGTACACCAGTCAGATGTAGGTTTGGTTTTTTCACATAGTCCCATATTTCTTGGAGGATTTGTTCATTTCTTTTTATTCTTTTTTCTCTAAACTTCCCTTCTTGCTTCATTTCATTCATTTCATCTTCCATCACTGATACCCTTTCTTCCAGTTGATTGCATCGGCTACTGAGGCTTTCATATTCTTCATGTAGTTCTCGAAACTTGGCTTTCAGCTCCATCAGCTCCTTTAAGCACTTCTCTGCATTGGTCATTTTAGTTATGCATTTGTCTAATTTTTTTTCAAAGTTTTTAACTTCTTTGCCATTGGTTTGAATTTCCTCCTGTAGCTTGGAGTAGTTTGATCGTCTGAAGCCTTCTTCTCTCAACTCATCAAAGTCATTCTCCATCCAGCTTTATTCCATTGCTGGTGAGGAACTGTGTTCCTCTGGAGGAGGAGAAGTGCTCTGCTTTTTAGAGTTTCCAGTTTTTCTGCTCTGTTTTCTCCCCATCTTTGTAGTTTTTCTACTTTTGGTCTTTGATGATGGTGATGTACAGATGGGTTTTTGTTGTGTGTGTCCTTTCTGTTAGTTTTCCTTCTAACAGACAGGACCGTCAACTGCAGGTCTGTTGGAGTTTGCTAGAGGTCCATTCCAGACCCTGTTTGCCTGGGTGTCAGCAGCAGTGGCTGCAGCACAGCGGATTTTCGTGAACTGCAAATTCAGCTGTCTGATTGTTCCTCTGGAAGTTTTGTCTCAGAGGAGTACCCGGTCGAGTGAGGTGTCAGTCTGTCCCTACTGGGGGGTGCCTCCCAATTAGGCTGCTCGGGGGTCAGGGACCCACTTTAGGAGGCAGTCTGTCCGTTCTCAGATCTCCAGCTGCGTGCTGCGAGAACCACTACTCTCTTCAAAGCTGTCAGACAGGGACATTGAAGTCTGCAGAGGTTCCTGCTGACTTTTTGTTTGTCTGTGCCCTGCCCCCAGAGGTGGAGCCTACAGAGGCAGGCAGGCCTCCTTGAGCTGTGGTGGGCTCCACCCAGTTCGAGCTTCCTGGCTGCTTTGTTTACCTAAGCAAGCCTGGGCAATGGCAGACGCCCCTCCCCCAGCCTCGCTGCCGCCTTGCAGTCTGATCTCAGACTGCTGTGCTAGCAATCAGCTAGACTCCGTGGCTATAGAACCCTCCGAACCAGGTACGGGACACAATCTCCTGGTGTGCCGTTTTCCAAGCCCATTGGAAAAGTGCAGTATTAGGGTGGGAGTGACCTGATTTTCCAGGTGCCATCTGTCACCCCTTTCTTTGACTAGGAAAGGGAACACCCTGACCCCTTGCGCTTCCCAAGTGAGACAATGCCTCGCCCTGCTTTGGCTTGGCTCGCGAGGGTGCGCTAAACCGACTGTCCTGCACCCACTGTTTGGCACTCCCTAGTGAGATGAACCCAGTACCTCAGATGGAAATGCAGAAATCACCCGTCTTCTGTGTTGCTCACACTGGGAGCTGTAGACCAGAGCTGTTCCTATTCGGCCATCTTGGCTCCACCAACAATCCATGTTTTCTTTCAAGGAAATATGTAGCACAGACATACACAAAATAAATAAGACCTAAAACCTACTTTAAAAAGCTTCTGTAATGCACTGATTCCATATACACACATACATGCACATGTGTATAATTCTACATTGTGTTTTTATATATATTTATATTTGTGCTAACTTACATAGAAACATATAAACTGTCATTACCAATACTGAGATGATTTGAAATCATGTATGAACATAACCGTCTAATGACTGAAGACCTCTGTCTAGGAAAACGTCTCTTTACTAAAAATTATTATGTTTAATTCAATAATGAAAAACAATAATAATTATTTTTTACTGTTTGTAACAGCTTTTGTCCTTGTTGAAACTGTAAGATGTTTTCAAACATTTGAAAAGTTCTTAAAATCTTTCACAAACAGCGGTTTTTTTTACCCAATACAATTCTAAACAAAGAAATATATGCAGATTGTACATTCTAATTACTATTGCTCTCAAATGGATGCCAATCTATACTGTGAAAATATTATGGAAATTTGCCTTAACTTTGCGTATTGGGGTGATGATAAAAGACAATCACTACATATCAAATACTCCTCTAGATTCTGAAATTCTTTTTTCAACCCATTGTACTGTGAAAGTTCCGTACTGATACACTGGGAGGAGAAATTTTCTAGAATGAGGACCAGTTCTTAGAAGTTTATTATGTGTGATATGTGCAAAAAGTATGTGATGTACATTAGATATAATCAGTCTACATACATTTACTGAACAATTATTGATGCCTAATAGACAGGTCAGACTGAATATTTTCTAACTAAATTCCTGGTCTTCCCCGACAAACTTGCTCTACCACGTTGCAAATAGTAGTAATTCTATCCTTTCAGTTAGTCCTAAAATCTTGGAGTTACCCTTGATTTCTCTCTTTCACTCAAAAAATCCTGTTATCCTGAAATATTTCCAGAATCCTATCACTTCCCACTGCCTCTGCTGCTTGTCGAAGCCATTATCATCTCTAACTCCTATGCTTGTTCCCTTTACAGTCTAATCTCAACCTAGCAGCCAGTGTTATCCCCTTAAGTATGGATCATACCTTCTCTTAGTTCACATGTCCAAGGGCTCCCCATCTTACATAGACTCAAGGCCAGCCTCTTCACAATGGCTGTGAGGCCCATCACACTAGCTGCTTGCTACTTCTCTGACCTGTTCTTCAGCTCCAGCCATTCTGGCTCCTTCTTGGTTAATTACAACATCAGGAATTGTATTGGTTCTTCCTGATTCCAGGAATATTCTTTCTCCATGTGTCTGGTGGCTCGTCCCTCCTATCTTTCCAATCTTTACTCACATGTAACCTTCACAGAAAGGCCTGCACTGGCCACCATATTGAAGCTTGCAAACCAAACCCTGGCATTCTTGTTTCCCTTCCCTGCTTGATTTTTGTCTGTAACACTAATAAACTTCTAACTTATTATACAGTCTACCTATTTCCCCTCTCTAGAAAATCCATGAGGGAAGGAATTTGTTTATTTCTTTAGCCGGAGTCCCTTGAGTTGTGGCTTATACACAATGAAAATTCCTTGAGTGAGTGAATGAATATGTGCTACTCACTATAATAAGTACCCAGGAAGCTGACAGTGAACAGGACACATGCCTCCACTTAATGGAGCTTACAGGCTATTGCACTAGTTGCAGCACTTAAAATTTGAAGAGATATTTAAAGTGCACATATTCCAACTTCAACATTTTATAGATCAAGAAACTGAGGCCCAGTTATGTTATGGGGCTTTTCAATAACACTAGAGGTTTGGGAATGCAATTATCTGATTCATAACGCAGCAGTGTTTTTACTACATACTGTGCTTAGCAATTACCTTTTATCATAGTTTGTAATCAAAGTACAACACGTGTTATAAAAATTAAATATAAGACATATGGGGAAAAGCCAATGTACAATATTATACATTATATTATTTATGCTGCTGAATAGGTGGTATAAACAAATAATGGAGCTGGGTGCAGTGATGCATGCCAGCAGTCCCAACTACTCTGGACATGAGATGGGAAGATCTCTTGAGCATGGGTTCAAATTTGATCTGAGTAACATAGCAAGACTTCATCTCTTTAGAGCAAAAACAACAATAACAATAAACAAAAAATAATGCTGGAGTAGTTCAGAAATCTCTGTGCTCTAAAATTATTATGGCATAATTCAATTAACTGAAAGATGAGTGAACAAAAAATAATGAAATGAGGTATAATATTACCAAAGGTGTGGAAGTAGAGTAGATATAGTTTGGGAAAGAGGATAAAGGAGAGTGAGAAGCTCCCTTGAATTAATTTAAGTCTTTAGGCTTTAGAGAATTGAAATCCTTCCAGATATTACACATTGAAGATGTGATCACAGATGAACTCAAGATATCATCATGGAAATCAGATGAGAAAATGTTCTTTCAATTTTCAAAAAGATAAAAATAGTGGATGACAGAAATAAAAATATTGAATAAACTAGCTAAACAAAGTTTTCATGAGCAATTAGTGGCAGAATTGGCAGTTATAAGGAGTTAGCACAGTCTTAGTGATAACAAGGCTTGCTATAATGGTTTGATATTGCATCTTAAAGTTAGTATGGCCGAGGTAGGTGGATCATCTGAGGTCAGAAGTTCAAGACCAGCCTGGCCAAGATGGTGAAACCCCATCTCTACTAAAAACACAAAAATTAGCAAGGCATGGTGGCAGGCACCTGTAATCCCAGCTACTCAGGAGGCTGAGGCAGGAAAATCGCTTGAACCCAGGAGGCAGAGGTTGCAGTGAGCCGAGATCATGCCATTGCACTCCAGCCTAGGTGACAAGAGTGAAACTGTCTAGAAAAAAAAAAGAAACAAACAAAAAAAAAGTTAATGTGATGGTGCCCATGTTTGTTATGTGTGTATTTGTGTATGTGCATGCACATTTGTATGAATTTGAGAAGGGTATTTGACAAAGTTTCATTTGTTGTAGGCCATATGGAGTTAAATAATCACCACATTTTGTCGGTTCATAGCTGGCTGAACATTTATACACCAATTATTGATTAATGAATAGGTTTCCACTTAGAATAGTCTTTACTGCAGCAAGTTTTCTACCTTGTCTCATTTATTTTTTCCTTTTTAACATTTGTGTCAATGACCTGAATGTAGATCAAAATAAAGCACAGTTATGAAATTTGAGGCCGAGGCTATATAATATGGTTATTTAAATATAAGATGACAGAATCAAGGTTTCAATGACATTGAGCAGAAATGATAATCATAATTTTAATTACCACATATTGGAGTACCTATTATGTGCTGAATAGGCACCTTTATGCACTGCATCTCATTTGATTATTACAACTACTCAGCAAAGTAGTTGTTATCCTCATTTGTACATAAGAAATATAAAAATTAAATCACATACTCAGTGGTTGAAAAGCAATGTTTATCTCAGCTCTGTCTTACTCAAGAGCTCATGCTATACCATTCCTATGCTAAAGTTTATAAAATTTATGAGTAGGAAATTTAATAGGGATAAATGCAAACCCCTGCATTTAGGTACCGAGTCATTTTCCTGAGTATGGAAAGGGCAACTTGAATTTAAAATACCTATTTTCTAATAGAAGACTTTTTTTATATGAGTGAAGAATTTTTTTCAGCTGCTAATGAAGCTAATATAATCTTAAATTTTAGGCTGCATTGAAAGTTTCAGACCAAAAGGATATTTGTCCCATTCTGTTCCTCTTTGGTCAGATCGTATCTAGACTACTGTGTTTAGTAGGTCCTGTGGCTCCTAAAGAAGATTATGGACAAACTAAGGAGACTCTTATGGAGCATGAGTAATTATGACCACAGGACCTTTATCACATTCTTTATGTATTTATTGTTATTTTTAAAGTGAGTTATTACAGAAAATGTCTGAATTTCTGTTTGGAAGATACTTATAACAACAGATGACCTAATCTTACAAATGAATATTTATAAATCCAGACAGTTAGCGGATATACAAGATTTGAACTCATGCACACTTACTAGATAGACCAGATCTCTGAATGACTCTACAAAGCAACATGAAGTACTTCTGGATAAAGCAAAATAACAATACAATAAACCACTTAGGACTACCACACTGAGAAAATGTAGCTCCAATAAAACCTTTAACAGAGGAAAACATAATTAGAGTTTCTACCTATTTATAAACATTATAGGATATATTTAGAAGCATATGTATTCATGCAAATAAAGGGTGTACTTTTTCTGTAAGTTCCACCATTACTAAAGGTGCCATAACACATTTTATAGTCACCAGGTAAGAGTGGGAGGATAGTATAAAGCACTCCAGCCATTGCAGCGTATCATGCAGAGGTAACTTGACTGACATGAAAAATGACAGTGCTGATCATCACATTCTGTTAGACTTTCAGACAGTTTATTTAGCCTTTGACGTTTTGGGTATATTAACTTCAATTTGGGCTTTCAAACCAGTTCCAACTGATTTGACAGGAGCGAAGAGACTTCTGTTTTCCATTTAAAGACTGTGATCAAAGAAATAGTGAATGAGATTTTTTTTTTTTATTTGCAACACTGGTTTTCTTGAGTGCCTTTAGCTACGCTCTGGTGCATTTATTGTTCTTTGAGGAAGAGTAAGGTAAGACTAATTTAACACAAATACCTGCAGCTGGAATACAAAGCGGGTCCACTGTGTCATCTCAGGAATTTTCCTCAATTAAGAGGGAGTGAAGCAATGAAAATTGATGTTTCCATAAATATACTGGTTTTCTTTCCATCAAATAAATTTGGAAACTCTGCCAGTTGGAAAAAAGATTTTAATCGATGTCAGTTTTGTTACTCAGTTGTTCTAGCAAAGGTCATAAAGGGAAAAGTCATACATATTTCCACAAATACAGCAAAGACCATCAAGATTACTTTATTTAGGTCACATTAATGCTTTGTGCTAATGACTATAAAGTATTTTTCGTTTAGCTGCTAGTAAACACTGCTAAGGAACATCTTTCAGATCTCCTTCAGGTAAGATTGCCTTGAGTGACACTTTAGAATCTGTGGATTAGGAATGTGCTCACTGAGGAGAAACGCTCCCTTAAAAAAAAAATTACGTCTCTTCAATATCCTTCCTCCACATAAATACCAAGGACATTAATAATATTATTGTCAATGCAGGAAAGAGATTAAGCTGTATTTATCAGTTTAGCATTCTTAGGTCACTTATATTTCTGGAACTAGAATATCAAGCATCTAAACTCTAGGATAAGTTTAGTGCAAAGCTTTCAAGCAGGTTAATTGATGTACTGATTGAAAATCTTTACATTGCTCAATTTACTGGCTCAGGAATTTATTGCTAACTACAATATAATAATTAGAATGTCATTTCAAATTTTATTATTGGCCAGGCGTGGTGGCTCATGCTTGTAATCCTAGTACTTTGGGAGGCCACAGCAGGCAGATCACTTGAGGTTAGGAGCTTAAGACCAGCCTGGACAACATGATGAAAACCAGTCTCTACTAAAAATACAAAAATTAGCCAGGTGTGGTGGCACACGCCTGTAGTCCCACCTACTCAGGAGGCTGAAGCAGGAGAATCACTTGAAGCTGGAAGGCTGAGGTTGCAGTGAGCTGAGATAGCGCCATTGCACCCCAGCCTGTGTGACAGAGGCTCCTTCTCCAAAGAAAAAAAATAAAAAATAAAAAAAAAAATTTCTTACTGATAACTTTGTCCTCTCTCCGGGCACTGCAGAGGTTATGAAGACCAATTATATCACAAAACAAAAAATGCCAAAAATGAGAAAAAGAATGCAAACTTCAACTTTGAAAATAAATCTAGCTTGAACAGGTTAACTACATTATTCAAACTTGATTGTGGCCAAAAGTCCAATTTAATCAAAAGCACTGGATCTTTTGCTTATGTCAGTCCTTAATTTTGACACTTTGCTGTGTAAAGCAGAGAAAATCAAAATAGTAACAACTGTTTCATGTGGATATAGCATGGGTCAGTTGCCCCTAAACAAAGACTTGCAGGAAATGGTTTCCTAAGTGAGGAAACAAGTTATTATCTAGGAATCTGCATTCAGATTTATACATTCAAAATAAAAGCCAAATTTTAATATCTTTTCTACCAACAGGAGAAAGTCATGACAGGATTTTCATGAGGAAGGATAAAATAAAACATTAATTTGAAGCCTCTTGTAAGCATCCTGGCAAGAGATGATGAGAATCTAAAGTAAATCAAGCAGGAGTGTGGGCAAAAGGTGGAAGGGATAATTTTGAGTTATGTGTAACTCAAGACACTAGATACAACAGAATAATTAGAATGTCATTTTTATTATTGATAACTTTATCCTAAAATCTGTAGATTTTAGTGGTTGAATACAGAAAATGAGAGAAATAAGAGTCACAGGTAACTACTAGGCTTCTAAATTGGAGGCATTGTTTTGAAGAACAAGGCTAAATGACAGAAACTATCAGAAATCAGAATTTATTATACAACTGTATTAATCAGACAGTATAGAATTTTATTAGCACAAAGAAAGACAAATAAGATAAAATAACTAAATAGAGACTTCAAAAATAGGCCCAAATTTACACAATCACCTGATTTACAATTTACAACCAAAGTCCCATCATAAAACATTGAGGAAATAATGTCTTCTCAGTAAATAGTGAGGAGTTTACTCAGTATCAGTATAAAAAAAATAAACTTTCAACCCTATCTTTCACTTCACACAAAAATCAGTTTAGTTGGATGGTAGAAAAAGGGTGAAAAATTAAAAAGATAAACACAGCTTCTATAAGGTAACAAGTGTAATTCTTCATGTCTTTATGGTAGGTAAAGATTTTGTAAACAAGAGACAGCAATAGCAATAAAGGGAGAAATTGATGAATTGTGCTCAATAAAATTATGAGCTTTCCTTCATCAAAAGACAGCATTAAGACAGAAAAAATATATAGAATGCAAGAGATATTTGCTATAAAAATTTTTGAAAAAATGCTCATATTAAACACAGAGAGAGAACTCATAAAATCAATTTTAAAAAGATAACAATATTTTAAAATGGACAAAACTATTGAATACACACATGATTTTTCTTAAAAAGATGTGGAAGTTCAGCTGGCTACATTTCTTTTTTTACTTATACTTATATTTCAGATTATTTTAAACAGGTGCAGGCTGAAATGTTCAATAATATGTCTTTTCTGCAAACTATTAGTGATTCGAAGGCTGCTCTTTAGCCCAACTCCTAAGAAAAGCTGCACCATCTTTATTATAGCAATGGTAATGTGAGTCCTTGAATGATTAGTCTCCTTATTTATTAATAAAACTAGTGACAAACTCCATAAATGTTAGTCGAAAATAATAGGTACATTTTATTGAATACTTATTAAGTACAGAAGACTCTAATAAGAATTCTAGATCATTATCTCATTTCATGCAATTAATAAGCATGTAAGATTGGAATTATTATTATTTCTCCTCTTTTACAGAAAAGGACATTGGAACTAAAGATGTTAAATAATTTTTCCAGAACCTAAGCACTAATGGGAGATGGAGTTAGATTCAAATTGCCAGCATGCCCCTGGACAACATGCTCTTAAGCAATGTGCAATGCAGTAATGAGTTATGGTAAATTCCCTTTCAAATTTTAGCAGATTTACCACTGCTTTTCCTAATCAGTGAATTCTAATGCAAAGTTTCCTTTGGCAGCTTTTCTAACGTTAGAGATACCCTCAAAGACAGATCATTGAATCAAAGTATTTAGGATCAGTTAGGAGATTTCTACTGACTGCAAGTGTTTGACAAGGAAAAATGCAATCAACACCTACAGATGCTTTTAACTGCAACCAAAGTACACTTATTCATAATATGGTTTTCAAGCAGAAACTGATAACGGGAGTGTAAGCTGAGGACACAGTTTATTATCCCATTCAAAAGTGCTTATAAGTCAATGACTTTCAACTCGGAAATTAAAGGGGAAAGTAGGATTTAACCAATGAGGCTTTTATTCTCTTTGATTAAGAAAGCAATGCTTACTAAAGAATATTTGGAAATACTGACAAGTGTGAAGAAAAAAATAAGTAAAATTGCCCAAATTTATATATTAAAATTCAGACAACTGGCATAATATGTAAAATTGGATCAGGTTAAAGTTAATTTTGAGCTATTTGCAACTAGATGCTATTAAATGAATGCTATAAAGAACCAAAAACCTTCTATTTCAGTCTTGTGTAACTGATTTTATAGTATAGATATTGACTTTAATGTGGCTTAATACTAAAATTTATAGACAAAAAGTAAAAGCAACTTGTCCCAGCTCTGGTTTAAATCAATTCTGTATTTCCTTAGAAAGTTATTTAACTTCTCATGCTTATTTGTATTTGTGTTATGAGATAATACAAAACTTATTCTGTCAACTTCTCAAGTTGATAATAAAAATGAATGAAATTTTAGGTGTCAAACTTTGCATAAGAGAATACTATCTAAGTGCTTTATGTTTCACTTTTGCTCCTTTTTAGTATTAGTATTACTAACATTATTGCATTTTGTGTGATCTATTTAAGTAGTTTCTAACTTGTCCACTACCCTTCAGCTTAACTCTATTTAATGTAGGGCCCATCATCCTGAGAGACACTCTTCCAAAAGAACAGTTCTAAGTCTGCCACTTCTATTAGTACTCGGTGATTATAGAAGTTCAGAACTACTGTAGCCTGCCTTCTTCATTTTTTCACAGGAGTTGCGGTAAAACCTCATTATATTTTTATGGCTTTCTTTCTTCCTTTAAACCTCTCGTTCTCAAAAACTTGGGGAAGGGCCTTTATCGTTAGCTTC
This sequence comes from Symphalangus syndactylus, assembly GCF_028878055.3. Lineage (NCBI taxonomy): Eukaryota > Metazoa > Chordata > Mammalia > Primates > Hylobatidae > Symphalangus > Symphalangus syndactylus. Next base: position 99,870,802 of record NC_072436.2, read on the forward strand.
ACACAAAAGAAAATGGAAGTAATCTGCATGAGACCTTGCAACTTGCTCATCCCCTGCCCTCCTCTAAATGTACATGGATTACATTCTTACTTCAGAGGAAGCCATGTGTCTTCTCTCCAAAGTGCAAACTCCATATAGGCATTCCAGCTCATCCCTCTTAATTTCCTGAGGTCCGTGATTCACAAGTTCCCTTTCATATTTTGTCTTTGCACTTTCCCTTTCTATGAACCCCTTCCTTCTCTCTGTAAAATCGTTCAAGCTGCCTTCATCTTTTGAAAAGCTTACTTCAGCCTTACCTTGCACTCAAACCATCGTTATTCCTTTCCTTCGCTGATGGATTACTTAAGCCAAACCTCTAGTTATTTTCCACTTATTCAGCTCCTTTTACTCTTCAACTAATTTCAATTCAGGTTTTTTATTAATTTGAAAATTGACCTTGATAAGATCACCAGTGAACTAAAAATTATTAATCCAATGCCTCACTTCACTGCTCACTAGATAGACACTCCTCTAGGATTTAACATTACTGATGTCATTCTTTAGACTCTTTCTTCCTTGGATTGATAGGAAACTCATTTTTTCTGGTTTCCTTTCTATCTTTTGACCTAATTACTTATGGCTGTTTCATCATCATTCCCTAAAATGTTGATATTTTTCACGGAGCTCTAACTATCCATTTGCCTCTTTGTTTATATATGCTTCTCCTCTTGGTAACATATGCTACATATGTTGTTTATACTCTTATGATTTTCCTTTACACCTAAACATTCATAGCTCTAACCACCACTTTCTCATGAAAAGTTCTTCTACCCTGCCTTTCCATACCACAATATGCCTGATTTGATGCTATCTTTCAGAGTCTTAC